>NW_006761109.1:0-2854 GCF_000271605.1 Fomitiporia mediterranea MF3/22
ACTTTTAAGTTAAACAAGGTTGTTATATAGTATTAAAATGATTTGGTATATAAATAAGTAAAGTAAATGAGGTTTAGAAACTCAAACTTAGTATTTAATTAGAGAATATGCTTAGTAATACCGTATACTCATATACAGCGTATACGGAAATTTTTTACTTATGGTATACGCATACGCGCGTAAATATACGCCCGTATTTTCAGCTAAAATTTTCTCTTACGATACGGTGCGTAAGCGTATACGCTGCAGGCGTATCCGTAAATTACGCTACGGTGCGGAGCACTAGCCCTCTTCAGACCCGCCACATTCTCCTCCCTCGGCACCGAGTTCGTCCTAGGCGACTGCAGCGACCAATTGTATTACTACCAATTCTTCCTCGTTAGTGAGGAGGAAAGAGATAAAATGCAAGAAGTATGGGACCGAACGTGGTATTGGGACTTTTGGAAAAAGGAGTGGTGGACAAGGAGGAGGGAGTTGTGTCGGTTGACAAGGACTGTGGATATGCTGACGAGTTTGAGAAGTATGTTTGGGGATGGGTGGAACCCTCCGCCGTCTAGCGCGCAGCTTCGAATTTATCAGATACAAAACCTTTTGTTCTTAATGATTATTTATAATCAACATCTTTAGAACAGGTTTTGCAAGTTGAGACAGAAAAGCGAAAGGTGCAATGTCGGTTGGAAGGCATGCAAGTCAAAACACGATGGTCCCAAGGTTCTCTACTGTCCTAACAAGTCTCGCTTTCGAATACCAAGAATAAGAGGTCAGCATGCATATGATATGAAGGCAGAACTGTTTAACTCAATAGCAGCTGCCTAGTGTGAAAAAGTAAATATCATTTGTTCATGTAGGTAATTGTACATGGTATTTCTTGTAAAATTCACGCCTACATATGATGCATCACCCATTCCTTTATTTCCTCGCCGTGCACCTCATTGTACTGAATATCTCTAACGTTGCTCATACCATTCGTACTGCCAAGACTTTGTTGCCAGAACGTGTTGCATATAGTTACCTTGGGACCATTCTTTTTACAACAATTTATAGTTCAAAGTTGGATTATATCGCTGGAATGGTGTTTCTCGGGAAAACAACAAGTCTATACACGATGAATTTGGTGAGAATTCATGAACGCCAGAAAAGCACGAGAAATACAAGCAAGAAAGTGCTATCTAAATGACAAAAACAACTTTAACCTCAGTCTTTGTCCGACCCTTCAACACCCATGATCTTCGTCCAGTCCTTCCCATGAGGAATCGTCGTCCAGTCCATGTACATGAGCTTCCCATCCTCGTTATTCGGAATGCGGACTTGACCACCGCATATGCTGCGTCGGTGTTCTGGAGGGACCCACAGAAACAGGCCGCCGTCTAGTGTCCGAAGCCAGCCGTCGTCTGGGATAGCCGATGGATTAGCAGTATGTGCAATGAAAAGGCTAAGGTAGCTTCTGGCAACAGTTAAGAAACATTGTGCGTCAGGGTCCCATCGACATTCACCGGGGAACATCGTCTTGATACACGTGCCATTGTGAGCATCCCAAAGTCGTATCGTCCCGTCCCAAGATCCAGAAGTTATTTTGTTCCCGTCAGGAGAGTATGCAACGGACTCGACAATATTTTCGTGACCGCTGAGAGGCTCGCCGATGGGTTCTCCGGAATGCGCGTCCCAGATTCGCACTGTCTGGTCGTCGGACTCGGAGACGATTCTGCTCCCGTCTGGAGAATATGCAACACTCCTAACATAGCCGCCGTGACCCTTGAGAGGCTCACCAACAGGCTTGCCGCTTCGTGCGTCCCAAATCCGCATTGTCCTGTCAATCGAGCCTGACACAATCCTTGTCCTGTCTGGAGAGTAGGCAACACTCAGGATCCAGTTGTTGTGACCCTTGAGTGGTGCACCGATGGGCTCACTGCTCTGCGCATCCCAGATTCGCAGGGTCTCGTCCAAAGAGCCCGACACGATCCTGCTGCCGTCCGGAGCGTATGCAACGGCCAAAACCCGGCCCCTGTGTCCTCTGAGAGGCTCACCAACTTGTGCGCCGTTCTGCACGTCCCAGATCAGCAAAGTTCCATCTCTAGAGCCAGACACGATTCCATGCCCGTCTGGGGCGTACGCGACAGCAGTCACAAAGTTAGTGTGACCAAAGAGAGGCTTACCGAGTCCCGACGCATACCCCAGTCTGTGCGTCCCAGATTCTCAGTGTCTCGTCATTGGAGCCAGACACGATTCTGGTCCCATCGGGTGAATATGCAATGGAGTTGATGCAGTCACTGTGACCCTCTTGAGACTTGATAAGAATTGTGCCAGTGTGTGTGTTAAGACGAGACTACACAAGAGTATGTCTCAGATGATATAAACTACATTACAAGCAATGACGAACGATGATGGAATACTTTCCATCATACATTCTACATCTGAGACATACCTACATAGTATATATAGACTAACTAATCAACAGACAATGAAGCAAGCTGCAAGAGAGCAAGCCAAGTCCACTATCCCCCCTCTTTGTGTGATCCCTCTAAGCCTCTCACATAACCTCTCTTCCCCTTTCTTAACAGGTTATGAGCCTTGAGCTCCCTGCCTACACTTTATCTACACTCTACTATGTCTATGCTCTATACAGTTCTATGCATCACATGCATACATACAGTATAATACAATGCAGAACTTGACTCACCTGTCTGAGTATCCCAAACACAAATCAATACACTACAGATGCACAATCTACTGTACTACATACAACCCAGACATTATATGATTGTCATCTTAGTGATTATGATCATTGGCCCAGTAATAACATAATCTATGCAGGCAATGTTGAAACTACAATGAGTATCACTTACTGCAATTATTA
>NW_006761110.1:0-2854 GCF_000271605.1 Fomitiporia mediterranea MF3/22
CAATAGTAAAGGTCACTTAGTGTGCTATGATAAATAAAATTACTGTTGAGTGTAACGTACAATTCATAGACAAACCAATGTCTAGGATTGAAGGGGAGAATAATCATAATGATGATACATCAAATGATGATGAAACTCTTCCTAATAACAATAATAAAGATAAAGAACCTGTCATACAATGCTCTACACAAGAGCAAAGACTGGTTAAACAAACTATAGGTTTAAATTACAAAGACAATATAAACCTAGCTATGTATCTAACAGAATTTAACAAATTCCTCAACAAAGTCTATAACGATCCATTAACATATTACAATGCTATAACATGTATAGACAAAGAACAATGGATCAAAGCTATGAAGGATGAAATACAGTCACTTCAACAACGAAATGCATGGATATATGCTATCCCCCCTACAAATACAAATGTAATTGGAATGAAATTTGTCTATAAAATCAAAAGACTGGCTAATGGCTGAATAGACAAATATAAAGCACAATTTGTAGTGTAAGGATACACTCAAAAGAATGGAATAGACTTCTATTCTGACAACTTATTTGCTCCAGTAACAAAACTATCAACAGTACAATTATTGTTATCTTGGGCAGCATCTAAGAACTACAAAATACATCAGATAGATGTAAAATCTGCATATCTTTACAGAGAATTAAATGAGGACGAACTCATCTACATGAAACTGCTGTCAGGCAGGCTACTTACAGATATTAAACCTGGACAGGTGTTACACTTAAATAAAGTGTTATACAGATTGAAACAAGCAGGTAGACAATGGTACAAGAAGATTACCAAACTACTGCTTAAGATTGGATTAGAACAAGCTAATTATGATCACACTGTATTTTACAAGAAACAAAATAATAAAACAATTCTTGTAACATTTATGCATGTCAACAATATTACAATTATTGGCAAAACTATTACTATAATAACAGCATTTAAACATGCATTAAGGCAACACATTGTATTTACTGACAGTAACAAAATACATTGGTTACTTGGTATTGAAATAAGCTAAGATAGACTACAACAAACAATTAGCTTACAGTAAAAGTATTATATTGAAAGTATAATCAAGTGTTACCACTTTAAAAACGAAAAGGCACTACAAACACCTATTACTCCTGGAATAGATCTATCTAACAATACAAACAATACATATAATACAAACGAAAGTAATAATGAAACAATGCTATACATGAATATGGTAGGATTGTTAAGATATGTTGCAGACTGCACACAGCCAGACATATCCTATATTACTGGGCAATTAGCATGCTACTTACAAAAGCCCCAAACGTATCACTACAAAGTAGTGAAACATTGCTTTGTGTATTTAAAATATACAACAAATTGTTGGCTTCAACTTGGAAGCACAAACACCTTAAAACTACAAGGCTATTGTGATGCAGACAGACAAATGACAGAAGGACATAAAGCAATAAATGGCTACATCTTTCAATTAGCTAAATCAACCATATCTTGGTCAAGCAAACAGCAAAACCTGGTACTACTATCTGTTTACAAAGCAGAGTTGCAAGCACTAGCGTATGCTACTCAAGAAGCCATTTGGCTCAAACGATTTGCTAAAGAAGTACTACAGACTGAATCAGCACCCATTACAATTTATTGTGATAATCAAGGTGTAATAAAGACTGTAAAGTCTGACAAAATAATGTACAACACTTGTACTAAACATCTTGATTTACAAAAAGACTTTGTACAATGTTACATTCAAAACGAATACATTAATGTATACTATGTTCAATCACAGAACCAATTAGCAGACATCCTTACAAAGGCTCTCCACGTCCTGCAGATCAAGCATCTAAACAAACTATTAGGCATACAGTCTTAGTTCTTAATTAATGCTTGAAGGGGAGTATTAGATTGCACTCTAGATTAGGAAATCCCCAATTGCCTTATGTAGAATTACTGCACTTGGAATGTCTCGGATTATCGGACTTCACTATGTAGTATATAAGGTAGATACTTGCTTGATGTCTCAATAAGAGAGAGTACTTGGGGCACTCCCACTATGCTTGTTAAAACTAATACTTAACTGTGTATCTTAATGTCCTTAACTTGTTCCAGTTATTCTAGCATCTTAAACCAACTTCTAGTCCTTGTAACTGGTCCTCCCTCTGTTTGAGAGATTGTCTGTGAGTTCCTAACTTGTTTTATTATTACTCTAGACTTTCTACTATATAGTCAGCTTACTATTAATTCTTAAAGTAAGTTTCTTCTTACTACTACTAATCTAGCTTTAATGTATACAGTATCCTGTATTTCTAAAGGCTGTAAAATATTATTCCAGACTTGATTAATCCTTAATAGGTCATCATTATTAATAGGTAACATATATTCTTACTGAGATTAAGTTGTTCCTAGTAAATTGTCTGAGTAAATATGTAATAATGTGTTTGTAAGAATGTTTGTAGTGTTTAGAATATATTTTACAGTAAAATCAAAGTCTGATATCTTTTCTAACTATCTGGCTTACTATCTACTTACTGCCTTTTTCATAAGTATTGTCACACTTGATGATTCATTATTTTTTGTCACAAAAGTAAACAAAACAAAAAAATAGCTATTTCTCACTCAATTCTGCACAGAATTAAGTGATTATTTGACATAAATTCATGTTTTTTAAATATGCTTCAAATAGACACTTTAATTATTAAATTTGAGCAAGATTTGACTGAGTTATAGTGAAAATACACTGTTTTCATGTTTTCTTAATATTTGAATTTTCATTCCTTCAAAACTCAACATATAAGCTTGGAAAACAGTTTATTATAGTCACATACATTAGTACTTAATAAATATACCTAA
>NW_006761111.1:0-2854 GCF_000271605.1 Fomitiporia mediterranea MF3/22
CAAAATAATCATCAATTCAGACTATAGTCATGGATAAAAGTGATGAATAACGAAAAATAATACTTGGAACATACATAAAACAATAAATAATATATCCATAGGATAATACAAATATAATTGCAATATAATTTGCAACTACAATGAATGATACACAGATAATAACTATATAAACAAGTATGGAGCACATACATATAATTAAATAAAACTATTAAATTGATTCTTGTACAAACAATTAATTTGCCCTCACTGTACAATTAATACAAGTGTGAACAGTATTATAATACTATGAAATACATTGGATAGATACTAATAGGTATATCTATACAATGATTCAAATAAAATAAATAAAACCAATATATAAAACGTTTTACCTAGCAAACCAATTAACAAATAAAATGTTGAACAAATACTACAATTGTGCAAAGCACTAGATTAACTAAAGAACACTAGGAGACGATTATAGTAAACATAATCCTATATATTACTCATATGTAGATTGTGTTACAATACATCATTCTTTGCAAAAGAAAAAGCAAAGAACAATAGCCATAACATACACATATATATATACAATACAATGATTGTGACAATTCACAACAACATTGTTAATGATAAATAATACAAACACACATTAGAAATGATTTACAACAGATAACTATGTTGGCTATTAAAGAAACAATGCAACAAATTGTATAGTTACTCAGGATGCATTAGAAACAATCAATTAACAAACATAATGTTAATAAATTAATACACAGATATAAACAATAATGTAAAGCAAACAAACAAACAGTACATTCATAATATAATACATATACAATGCACCTAGACACATAGTAAGATGCCTGCAGCCAGACATAACATCTATGCAACAAATATATGTTAGTATAAAACCTCATTGATCTCTGAATGAAGCAATCTGGCAAAAACAAATATTATTATTGATATTACAATATATGATGTTGAGAGGGAGAACTTAAGGGGGGCACGCATAGACAAGGGGTGAGGTGACAATTGACCACTCAGTGTCTCTCATCCTTATATTGTATGTATTCTAACTGAGACATTATGAAGTCATTGTCTTGTGGTTTGTCTGTTGATGAACTAATCATCTCATAATACTCCCCTTCAAACTCTTACTAGTCTGAGTAAACTGGTAAGATGTTTGACTTGTGGTACATGTAGTGCTTTAGTTAATATATCTGCTTGTTGATCGTTCGTCTGTATGTATTTCGCATTTATGTACTCTAACTCAATGTAGCATTTAATAAAATCTTTCTTATGATCTAAATGCTTTGTTTGTTCTGAATATTTGAGTTCGTCTGATGTAACCGTTTGTATAACAGCATCATTATTACAATAGATATTAATTGGTGCATCAGAGACCTACAGAATCTCTTCAGCTAAATGAGTAAGTGTGATTGCTTCCTGTGTTCCTCTTACAAGAGCTATTAATTCAGCTTCATATGTTGAATTTGCCACCAGTGTTTGTCTTTTACTTGACCACAAAACTAATGAATTGCTCAAGTAAAATGTATATCCTGATATTGCACAATGCCCTTCTTGCATCATACTGTCTGTATCTGTATAGCTGTTCAATATTGATTGATTTGTGCTGCCAAGTTGGAGCCAGACATTGTTCATAGTTTTTAAGTACATGTAACAATGTTTAAGTGCCAGATAATGCTCCATACCAGGGTCATTAAAGTATTTTGCTAACTGATTTGTTGCAAATGCTATATCTGGCTGTATACAGTCTGCAATGTATCTAAGTGTGCTAACCATGTTCATGTATAGTATATCAGACATTTGTTTTCTATTGTTATCAGTTTGTGATACTGTTTTTAATTGTGTACCAGGCTGCATGAGTGTTTGTACACTTTGTTCGTTTGTAAGTTTGTAACGTTCTATTATACTATTAATATAATGTGTCTGACACATCCTAATGAATCTATGCTCTCTGTCGTGTTGAATCTCTATACTAAGTAGCTAGTGTAATTTGCTACTGTCTGTATATTGTAAATGACATACAATAGATTGTTTTATCATTGCAATAGTATTATTATTCTTTGCTACAATAGTAATATTGTTGACATGTACAAATAATATGGCTACAGTTATTTCTTTCTTCTTTGTGAAGAATACAGTGTTATCATGTTCGGATTTTGTTAATCTGCATTTAAGTAGTATATTAGATAGTGTTTTATACCATCTTCTACCAGCTTGTTTTAATCTGTATAGCACTTTTCATAATTGTAATATTTGTCCATTCTGTAATCTGTCTATTAAGTTACCTGGAGGAGGTTTAACATATATTTCCTTGTCTTCTGTCAATTGTCCATACAGATATACTGATTTTATATCTATCTGATGTATTTCATAATTATTAGATGCTACCCATACTAATATTAATCACACTATAGATAGTCTAGCAGTAGGAGCAAATAAATCGTCTGTATGATAGTCAAAGCTGTCAATCTGATAGTTTCCTTGAACTACTAATTGTGCTTTATATTTTTCTATACTATTATCAGTGTATTGCTTTATTTTATAGACAAATTGTGTTCCAATGATGTTAATATTATTGTATGGATTTGTGATTTCCCATGTATTATGATTTTCTAATTGTTTTATTTTGTCTTTCATAGCTGTAATCCATGAATCATGATCCAGACATTGGATTGCTTCATAAAATGAAGTCGGATCCAATTGTATTTCACTTATTTTAGCATTAAATTCTGTTAAATGAATAGCAATATTATCTTCATCCTTTTTGCTAAGTGCATACATGTGTTTTGTTACACGTTTATTCTCCATACATTGTTCAAGCTCAATAGCACATTCTGTCAGTTTC
>NW_006761112.1:0-2851 GCF_000271605.1 Fomitiporia mediterranea MF3/22
AGCAGGCAAGCAATGGGCAAGCAACAGGCAATCAACAGGCAACTACCAAATAAAGACATTTTTGTCTTTATTTGGTAGTTGTCTGTTGATTGCCTATTGCTTGCCTATTACTTGCCTATTGCTTGCCTGCTGATTGCCCACTGATTGCCTACTGACTGCCTACTGACTGCCTACTTTAAAATAATTTTAAATTTTTTATAGTATTTCTCTCTCAAGTAAAATTTAAAATTTATTTTAATATTTCATTCAATTTAATATTATAAAAGAAATTTCAAATTTTTCTTGTCACTAAATCTGAAAGAAAATTTATAATTTTACTATAGGAAAAACTTTAAATTATGTTTTAAATTATTTTCTCCATTTATTTAAAGATTTTACAAATAAGGAAATGTTAAATTTAATTTCTAGTTTTTGTATAATAAAAATTTTAAATTCTGTTCAGAGTTTCTGCCAACCAAAAATGGTAAACTAAATTACAAATAATGTTTATCATTATGTAAGTTATTTCTTAAGGCAAGAAATTGTGAAATGCCCTATGTGAATGCTGATTGTTTCAAAGGCTACAGTAAGGCTCCTAAAACTCCTCAGGAATTACTGGTTTGTTTCAAGCAAGAAACATATTACCCTAAGATAGAAAATCAAGGCAAGGACTACTACTACAGATACAACACCCTAGCAGGGCAAGAAGACACATTACAGAATACAATACCTGTATATATATACTATCATACTAATGTTTAAGGATTGCTACATACACTCAGTATGAAACACAATATTAAAATGAACAGACCAAACCTAGACACAAAACTTACAGTTCTGGATGCCTCTGATGACAGTGAAGACGAATCAGAAACTGCAAAAGGCAAAGAGAGTAAGGAAAAGAATTTCCACTACAGTTCTGTACCCTTTATTAAGTACAGTATAGATAGGAATAGTAAAGGCTACAGAAAAAGAACCACACAAGATACTACTGAGCCACAAAGCTTGAATACACTACAGACAAATAGATTCACATCAGTGAGACCCTCAGACAACCTTGTAAGAAAGAGTTATGTGAATTATACAATACAGAGAGTAGAAATTGTAAAAAGGCAGGATCCTGACCTGGATCCAGACAATAGCTCTTCAGATTCTTTGGATTTGAGCAGATACTCAAGTTCTGACAATAACAATGATAGTAATGATAGTAATGCATTATTCAAACCTACAGACATTGATTCAAGCATCTCTGAAGGTACTAAGAAGTGTAAAAAGCTTGCTAAGAGGAAATGGAACAAGGAACTTCTAAAATTGAAGATACAGATGTAGAGTGCAAAACCTATCATTCCTACAGTTTATTCAGGTGAACCTAACCTTCAAAGATACACCAAGTTTGTTATGGAAGTCAACCAGTACATGAAGTAATCAGGTTTACATTATTTCTCTAAAGAACAAGTAGGAGTACTACCTAATTTCATTAAAGGACAAGCTATAGACTTCTATCTACAGAAAATAGGTATGAACGAATCTTGATAGACCTTATTACAATTCTTTAAAGGTCTAATAGACTTTTGTTTCCCATCTAACTTTGCAGAAATACTTAGGAAAGAGTTTAATACAATAAAACAAGGACACAGAGTCATACAGGAATATTTGTACAATCTAGAAATGAAAGCAATCAATCTAGGCAATATTTCTGATAGAGATTTAACTAGGAGAGTATTGGATAGACTTCATCCTAAGTATCAAAGGCAATTACAGTTGGATTGTTTGAATTCAGACACAGTTTCATATGAAGAATTCAAAGACAGGCTTAAGAACATTAAAAAAGCAAATGAAGCTGTTAGAATTAAATAGCATGCAGATAATAGAGATTGATTCTATTCTCAGAGTAACAAAGAAGACCATTGAAAAGACAGATGGAAGAAGAACAACCAGAGGAACTATAGGAATGATAATAAGAATTGACTAAAGGACAGGAATTATGATTATAATTGTAATAATTGTAACAGGCAGTGCATACAGTCTAACAGTGTAAGTCCTAAAGAGAAAGACCAATCTAAGGACTACAAACCAAAGTACAAGGATACCAGGCAGAATAAGCAAGGGAACAGTAAGAAGACTTATTCTACAGGTATGAAAAGGTATTCACAAGCCAAACTAGACAATATGAGAGCTAAAGGACAATGTTTTATCTGTAAACAGACTATGCATTTAGCTAAAGATTGTCCTACACACAGTACAATAAAGCTGAACAGTGTTTCCAATACAAATACATTGTCTAAGAGTGTTAATATCAATTATTCTGCTCTAGATAAGTTAACTAATACTTTGGAAGACAATAATTACTTGGATTTGGATCTTATAACAAACAATACAATGGATCCATCATCTTCTACATTACAAATACAATCTATGACTATTAAGATACATTATCCAGACAATAGTTATGAATCTACAACTCAGAAGGATGAGAATTACAATTCATTAGCTGGTTACAATACTATTTTACAAGTATTTAGTCTAGAACAATTGGATTTGAAGCTACAAACCTCTTCTGACACTTCAGAATTGAAGATTCCCCTTGTAAATGCTGAACTTAGAAAGAGAAATCAGAGGAGAATAAGATCAATCTACAGAAATGGCAATTTCTACAGTAAATACAATGATACAGTATGTTTTAGAATTACTAGATGTCTTATAGAAGGAATTCTGTACTGTTTTGACTAGAAATGCAACAGAATACTTTGGAATAAGTATCTACACAATCAATTCTATGTTTTCAGAAGTACAGATACACAGTTTACAATCATAGACAATTGGGAGAACAGAAATGAGTACACATTACCTGTTAAGATTGCTTTTCTGAACA
>NW_006761113.1:0-2851 GCF_000271605.1 Fomitiporia mediterranea MF3/22
AACTTGTATATTTTTGTACAATAATCATTTGTTAAAAACAATGAACAAACTATCTATTTATAATATACATAAATGCCTCAGACATATAAGTTACAATTATATTAAACAATTATTAAAGACACAACCAAGTGTACTATCAACTAAAATAATGAACTACAAAGAAAAAGAATGTATTGAATGTATAAAAGCAAATATCAAACATACACCAATACTAAAGCTACATCAATCTCCTCTTACAAATCAATTTAGAGATCTTATTCATATTGATATCATTGGTCCTATTGAACTACACACATATAAGAACATACACTACTTATTAACAATTGTAGACAATTCTACTTGTTAGTGTATAATGCTCAAATTACAAACAAAATCCAATACATATACACAATACATACAATGGACAACTAAAATATTTACACAGTACAGAGTTAAAATAAAGCTTTTACAAAGTGATAACAATACTGTATTCCTTAGTAAAGATTTCCAACAATATTTAGATTCACAAGGAACAAAACAAAGATTAACAGTACATTATACTCTGTAACAGAACAGAATAGTAGAACAAACTCATAAAACTATATTTAGAGGTGTAAGAGCATATCTAACATCTACTAAATTACCATTTACATTATAGGCTGAAGCAGCAATTCATATTACCTATATTCATAATAGAACACTGTGTGCTACATTAAATTACAATACCCCACATTACAAATGTTACAGAACCTACAGAACAATTGATAATATATACAAATTTGGTCAATACATTATCATTTGCAACAAAAATCCTACAAAAATACAATAGTAAGGTATCATTACTTGTTGGATAGGATTAGACAATGAAAGTAAAGGCTATAAAACTTGGCACAATAATAAAATTACTATCAAACAAAATATTCAATTTCTTGAAGGTAAACCTCCTCAAATTGAAGGGGAGAAAATAGACAATACAAACAATGATACAAACAAGTGTTTAATAATTAAAAATAACAAAACAGACAATAGAATAATGAGAACAGACAACAATGATACAGACAACACTGATCCTAATAAAAAAGGAAAAGTAGTAGAACCAACAGACTTAACAGACAACAAAGTTAAATTAACTGAAAAAGAAGTAGAACCTAAACTACATTGATTGGAACAGAAACAGAAACTGATAGAACATACTATCAAGCTTGAACAACATATAGAGAATAAACACATAACAAAACACATGTATGTACTTAGTGAAAAGGATGAAGATAATATTGCCATTCATTTAACAGAATTTAATACTAAAATAAGTGAAATACAATTAGATCTGACTTCATTTTATGAAGCAATCCAACATCCAGATTGTGATTCATAAATTACAGCTATGAAAGATGAAATAAAACAATTAGAAAATCATAATACATGGGAAATCATGAATCCATACAATAATATTAACATCATCAGAACACAATTTGTTTATAAAATAAAGTAATACCCTGACAATAGCATAGAAAAATACAAAGCACAATTAGTAGTTTAAGGAAACTATCAGATTGACAGTCTTAACTATTATACAGACAATTTATTTGCTCCTACTGTTAGACTATCTACAGTACAATTAATATTAGTATGAGTAGCATCTAATAATTATGAAATACATCAGATAGATATAAAATCAGTATATCTGTATGGACAATTGATAGAAGACAAAGAAATATATGTTAAACCTCCTCCAGGTAACTTAATAGACAGATTACAGAATGGACAAATATTACAATTACAAAAAGCACTATACAGATTAAAACAAGCTGGTAGAAGATAGTATAAAACACTATCTAATATACTACTTAAATACAGATTAACAAAATCCAAGCATGATAATACTGTATTCTTTACAAAGAAGAAAGAAATAACTGTAGCCATATTATTTGTACATGTCAACAATATTACTATTATAGTAATGAATAATAATACTATTGTAATGATAAAACAATCTATTGTATGTCATTTACAATATACAGACAGTAGTGAATTATACTAGCTACTTAGTATAGAGATTCAACATGACAGAGAGTATAGATTCATCAGGATGCATCAGACACATTATATTAATAGTATAATAGAACATTACAAACTTACAAACAAACAAAGTGTACAAACACTCATGTAGCCTGGTACACAATTAAAAACAGTATTGCAAACTAATAACAATAGAGAACAAATGTCTGATATACTATACATAAACATGGTTAGCACACTTAGATACATTACAGACTGTACATGGCCAGATATAGCATTTGTAACAAATCAGTTAGCTAAATACTTCAATGACTCTGGTATGGAGCATTATCTAGCACTTAAACATTGTTACATGTACTTAAAAACTATGAACAATGTCTGGCTCCAACTCAGCAGTACAAATCAATCAATATTGAACAGATATACAGATGCAGACAGTATGATACAAGAAGGGCATTGTGTAATATCAGGATATGCATTTTACTTGAGTGATTCATTAGTTTTGTAGTTGTTGAGAGGGGTTATGTGAGAGGCTTAGAGGGATCACACAAAGAGGGGGGATAGTGGACTCGGCTCGCTCTACTTAGTGTCATTGTCCATTGATTTAGTAGGTATATATAATATGTAGCTATGTCTTGGGTACGTCTGTTGCTTATATGTGTCATTCCATATATGTTAACACTCCCCTTCAAACATATATTAGTTTAATAATATGTTTGTTTTGCAACTATTCGTTTATTTGATTTGTAGTTATTTTTATTTTTATTTTTAGGGGTAGTTATAGCACTGCTACCACTCCCCTTCAAACATTTATAAGTTGGCCAGACCTATAAGATGTTTGATTTGCAGATTG
>NW_006761114.1:0-2849 GCF_000271605.1 Fomitiporia mediterranea MF3/22
GTATTATTGTTTATAATACATGTTAAATGTTTTTATTTATTGATTTAATATGCTGTTTAGCATATATGCACTTGTTTTTGAGCATTAATTGTTTGGCTGTGATATTACTATATGTGTTATTATTTGATTTATGCTATAACATATGTGTGCTTGTTGACAGTGTCAATCATTTATACTATTGTAATGTTAATAGCAGAAGAGTAGTGTTTGCTTTATTAATCTTTTTAATGTTTGTCTGTAGTATGATCAGTTAACTTATTATAACATGATCTCTGTGATATTATAGAATATTTTAGCATTTAATAATTGTAGTAAGTGATACTCATTGTAGTTTCAACATTGCCTGCATAGATTATGTTATTACTAGGTCAATGATCATAATCACTAAGATGACAATCATATAATGTCTGGGTTGTATGTAGTACAGTAGATTGTACGTTTGTAGTGTATTGATTCACATTTGGGATACTCAGACAGGTGAGTCAAGTTCTGCATCATAGTATGCTGTGTGCATACATGTGATGTGTAGAACTGTATAGAGCATAGATGTAGTAGAGTGTAGATAAAGTGTAGGCAGGGAGCTCAAGGCTCATAACCTGTTAAGAAAGGGGACAAGAGGTTATGTGAGAGGCTTAGAGGGATCATACAAAGAGGGGGGATAGTGGACTCAGCTCACTCTCTCACAGCTTGCTTCATTGTCTGTTGATTAGTTAGTCTATATATACTATGTAGGTATGTCTCAGATGTAGAATGTATGATAGAAGGTATTCCATCATTGTTCATCATTACTTGTAATGTAGTTTATATTATCTGAGACATACTCTTGTGTAGTCTCATCTTAACAGTATTATCCCACAAATCCTCCACTTCTACAGGCACATACTTTATTACAAGCAGAATGATATCTGCTCTAGCTATGTTGCATTCATTTGTAAGACTTTCTACATCTACAAAATACCTCTGCAACTCTTAGGGCTTGGTTCTGTCAAAGGACAGTGTATTATGTGCTCTACAATGAGGCAGCTTCAGAACGTTCAATGTAGCCATTAGCTACACTGTTGGCCTTGGTTGTGATAGAATTTGTGTGTTTACTTGTAGTTGCTGAAGTAGTTGTGTATTACTTGCAAGTTGTTGTTACTGTAACTAGAGCTGTGTTACTAACAATACACTGGTCACTAGTGAGAGTAATGATACTGGCTACTAGACTGTCTCTGTTTCCTGTAGAGACAACTGTACTCTTCTGTAACACAGTATTCCAGTTACAGTTGGTTGTGATACTGATACAGTTTGGGAAAGTTGCAGGGTAGCTAGCAATCTTGTATACAATTCTGGGGATGTGAAATGCAGCAGTTTGTTGTGAACTTGGAAACCAATTACTTGGGGATTGACTAATGATACTATAATGTCTTCTTCTTCCTCCTCTTTGTTACTGACTCAAGCACTCTACTGTTCCAATAGTGTTCCTAAGGTTTCTACAATATTGGATTCTGTACTTCCAGTGTTTGGACTAGTGAATGTTTTGTAGCACAATTGGATTCTAGCAGATCTGTGTGTTCTGCTCAATACAGGTACTAGTGCTGACTGTGACTGAGTTGACCTAAGGCTACAGGCTGGTGTCTGAGAAACCTGTTTGGGATGCTGAGAACTGTTAGAACTCATGTTGTTTAACTATAGAAACCCTCCTTATAGTAGGCTCTAAATGAAACTCCTGTAAAGTGTCTAAGAGAAGAACACAGGTGATTTGTTAAGTTTGAGGGGGAGCTAAACCATGAGTCTTAGAAGACTAGAGTGGTTCCAAACAGGTGTGAGTTCTTCTGAAGCAGTTGTGACCTTAGAAGAGAGATGTGAATAACAGAAAGTGTACTTTACAAAGTACACAATGAACAATCTGATACAGAAACAATGAAGACTAAGACTATGCCTTATACTAGAGGACTTTGAGACAAGAGACAAGAGCTAAATTGATGGGTGAACTATCTGAATTCCCCCCCTGTATCTAGTACATGAGTAGCTGTATTTATAGTTTTCCAAGTTCTGGAAAAGCATAGTACTAACAGGGAAATGTTATGACTGAACAAAAGAAAAATAACAAAATATACAAGAACAAATAAGAGAACCTTTTGCCAGAGGTTGGAAGAAAATGGGGTGAAATGTATGAGGAAAATTTAAGTAGTCTGCATTCTAGCCACAGGAAATGTTATGCAAAAGGGAAAAGCAAGATTTACATTGAAAGAAGTAGAAGGTTCTCATACTGTTATCATCTGATCAGTATGGACAAAGTGCAGAGAGTTCTGAGATTTCTGGCAGTCTCCTAAGATCAACACTTTGATTGCCCTAATGTCCTATCTGATTGGAAGATTGTAGTACTTTAATCCAGGCAATAATGATGTAATGGTTTGCTGAGCCACTTGCTGTGATACAACTTGTGTTCTGAGCCTATGATAAGTACATGATCTGTACATCCTGTAGAGAAAACAATGTGTGTAAGCCAATTCCAAGACTATACATGCTTGTGGTTCTGTTTGCAAATGCTTGTAATGTAGAATAGTTGGGTGTTCTCAGAGTAGGCTTCTATGAGTCATGTAGGTGTTTGGAATTGATTACTATGATTGTCTGTATGTAATGTACAGTTCTTAGTATAATGCTGATTGTTTCAGTATTAAGTAGGGATGGTCTCAGCTGAGTTCACAGCTGAGGACATAGGTCTGTCCTTATCAAAAGAGAGAGGTTAATAAGGAAATGTTGGCACATATACTCACCTTATAAGATATACTCACTTTACTAGTTCTAATTCTTAGGAATAGTAACAGAATAGAGTATAGAGGGTAAGACTTGTAGACTTGTAGAGT
>NW_006761115.1:0-2847 GCF_000271605.1 Fomitiporia mediterranea MF3/22
AATTGCCTGTTCATCCTGAACTCGACTGTCTGAATCCTTAAGAACAATTGTCTGAGTGTTTCTACTCTCTGTACCTTTGTTTGCTATTTCTTTGAGCCCAGTAGTGTCAATACTTGCTGGTGTCTGCTCTACAGTGTGTGTTTGTCTAACTATATGCACTGGTACAGTTACATGCCTTAGTTCTATGTTATTAGTATGTAGTAGTTCATTAGGGTGCCTCCAGCCTTGTGTAGACAAGGACTTATCACCTGGTATAGGTTCATTGGGTTGCCTCCAGCCCACAAGGGATGAGGACTTACTTCCTAGCATGTTAGTATTGATATCCAGACTTGGGTACCCTCTGGGAATTGTCTGTCAAGGCTTGGCAGCCACATTGTAATCAATATCCAATGGATAATCTTGTTGTCCATTGCCTGTAAACTCAATGCACACCTGTTTGTTCCTTTTTGCTGTCACAGATGCCTGGTCCTCAACCCATCCAATCAATGCAAACCTCCAGCGTATCCAGCACTGGTCCATATTAATATGTGATAATGTGTTCCAGAAGCATTCTGCAGTGTTCTGAAGCATTGTGAACCTACTAGGGGCCAATCCAGTAAGTAGTCTCTGTTTCTACTCGAAAATCATAACTTTACTCACTAATAATTCCTGAGGGGTACTAGACGTTGAGGGAGACCTAGGGTTGATCAGACCCTTTGGTTCCTCAGCATCCAGCACAGGGTTTTGGTGCTAGGTGGGTACAGTCAAAAATATGTAAGGAAACTCACTGTTCCTCACAAGAGAATTCTAATCGCCCTTAGTTCACTCAACTACTGACTGGGATAACCTAGTACTCGAGCAAGGGGTCAGGGGAAAAGAATCCCCTTTACCCAGTGGTCAATACTGTCTTTTATAGGGGTATACACGTGTAGATACATGAGGAGGAAGTGTAACTAACTACAATGAGAATATATGTGCTTGTGGGTCCCACTGTGCAATGATCTGACACAATCAGCAATGTAGTAGTAATAAAATACAAACCAGTAAATCAAATCCTTACAGGACTTTACAGTACCAGACAGTATCAGTACTACAGGAAACAGGACACATGATAGGTACACAAGGAAAGAATACATCAGAACAAGGACAAGGACACAGAAAGACAGGAAGTCAGTGCTAGAGTGTATTGATCCACACATGGATTTGCCAAATGAACAAGGAATTGGTAGCATACACTCAGGACTTCAGGCAGTACTACTGTGCATACAGACAGGACATTTCATTGAGACATACATGGAACAACACAGTATACAGACAGCTACAGTACTCAGGAAAGTAGAGAATGCTACTTGGACATTTTGTGATAGAACATTGTACCATGAGACAGTAAAAGTATACTTGGACAATTCAGGAATTGAATCAATCAACTTACAAAGACACAAACGAGTCAAGACACAAGGAAACAGTATGAGAACACAGTAGGACATTCATCACACACTGAGATACTGTGTATATAGACACATATCTAGTAATATTAGGCTCATACATTACAATCTCATTGAGTTTGAGACAATATTTTCATTCAAGGATGAATATTACACTCTAGGTTACACTCTACAATTAGTATTTGGACATTGAGCTTAACAGGATATTCAGTTTTACATCACAGTTTGTTATTGCAAGCAAAAGAGTACACATTTGGACATATTCTACCAATACAAGTGTAAGGTACTACATTTGTAGGAACTAGTCTATTGGAAAAATCAAGGACATAGTAGAGGAATTTTGGAATACATCTCTACTATCTATTATTACATTACTATTCTACAGAAGTAGAGAAACGTGCAAGGTCAGCTAGAAGCTGCAACACTAATCCATTCTATTAAGGAAGAAGGCTATAGCTTTGTTGATCAGGGATTTACCTCTGTGCTTCCTGAAGATGTAGGAGAAGAGAATATTTGCAATTACCATGCTGCTGGAATTTCCACTTCTGTACATATTGATCTACACTGTGTGTCTCAGAATACTCAAGAGCCAAAACACCATACCTCCCCAGGAACTCCACCAATTCCCTTCGAAAAGTGTTGTATCAATAGTGACAATCAAGAGGCAACTTTTCTACTAATTGACTATACAGTAATATTGACTATGTTTAATTCTATTGATGTTTATCTAGTTTCACATAGTTTGGAACCATGCTACTCACTGTCCAGAACACCACCACTGTCTCAATACTCACTGGATTGACTTCAGGTCAGTTCAGAGAGGCAGTACTACATCACAACAATGTTTCCCATATGCATGGGCAAGGTATTTTATTATTTACTTGTTACTAACTGTTACTTTAAGTAAGTTCACTGCCTTTTTTACTGATTTTTAGCATTTAGGACTAAATGCTAGAGGGCAAGTGTAAGGATTTGATTTACTGGTTTGTATTTTATTATTACTACATTGCTGATTGTGTCAGATCATTGTACAGTAGGACCCACAAGTGCATATATTCTCATTGTAGTTAGTTACACTTCCTCCTCATGTATCTACACATGTATACCCCTATAAAAGACAGTATTGACTGCTGGGTAAAGGGGATTCTTTTTCCCCTGACCCCTCACTCGAGTACTAGGTTATCCTAGTCAGTGGTTGAGTGAACTAAGGGCAATTAGAATTCTCTTGTGAGGAACAGTAAGTTTCCTTACACAGATCCCCTCTCCATACAAGCATTCTAAATGACTTGTCTTTGGTTGAGGTTATCAAGTAATACTGTGCTAGAGTATGTGTTTAACCTTAGAGAGATAAAGACCTTGTCCTCAGGTTTTGTTACCTTTTCCTAACTGACTTGGTACCTACTCCTTCCTGTCCCCTCTCTCT
>NW_006761116.1:0-2847 GCF_000271605.1 Fomitiporia mediterranea MF3/22
GCACTTTTATAAGTTATAGTATAGTTTTATAAGTCAGAGAAGTACTGTTAAAGTAATATGTATAATAATGACTTACTACTTAATCTAGACTAGAAATCCATACTAAAACTATTAAAAGTGCTTAAAACTAGTCTAATTTATTTGGAATGGATTTATAAACATGAATAGTACTCAGGAGAAGCTTCCCTGACTGTAGAGAGGTTAGGGGAAAATGCTCATTTTTAGCAAACTTAAATATGTATTATACTTATATGTATACTCTGTACCCTAGTTATAATTCAATATGTAAATTAATAATAAAGTAATATTCATCATTTAGATTAGCTTATAGTATTGTACAATCAATTTTGGGGCCAGGAAAACTCATATACAAGAAATATAGGGAAAACTCACATTTTGTGTTGTATCTTACTCAATTTTTGCTCATTTCACTTTAGTTTTCCTGGAATATGAAAGTTAGTTTAAAAACATAATTTTTACAACTTATATCATGTAATTTGGTTAAGTATTAGTTCAATTATAGTAGATTTTGTATTTGAGTGTACTTAGTGTAATGAAAATCACAAATTGTGTGTGTGACAACAATTTTGAAAACAGCTGTAAAGTATTTAGACACTGTGTATTACCTTACTATCATATTCTTTTCTCACTACTGTTTTGGTTTCTAGTTCTACTAAAGGTGTTGAGAGGGAAAACTTAAGGGGGGCATGCATAGACAAGGGGTGAGGTGACAATTGACTGCTCAGTGTCTCTTGTCCTTATATTGTATGTATTCTAACTGAGACATTATGAAGTCATTGTCTCATGGTTTGTCTGTTAATAAACTAATTATCTCATAATACTCCCCTTCAAACTCTTACTAGTCTGAGTAAACTGGTAAGATGTTTGACTTGTGGTACATGTAGTGCTTTAGTTAATATATCTGCTTGTTGATTGTTTGTCCATATGTATTTTGCATCTATGTACTCTAACTCAATGTAGCATTTAATAAAATCTTTCTTATGATCTAAATGCTTTGTTCGTTCTGATTATTTGAGTTTGTCCAATGTAACTGTTTGTATAACAGCATTATTATCACAATAGATATTAATTGGTGCATCAGAGACCTGCAGAATCTCTTCAGCTAAATGAGTAAGTGTGATTGCTTCTTGTGTTCCTCTTGCAAGAGCTATTAATTCAGCTTCATACGTTAAATTTGCCACCAGTGTTTGTCTTTTACTTGACCATGAAACTAATGAATCACTCAAGTAAAATGCATATCCTGATATTGTATGATGCCCTTCTTACATCATACTGTCTGTATCTGTATATCTGTTCAATATTGATTGATTTGTGCTGCTGAGTTGGAGCCAGACATTGTTCATAGTTTTTAAGTACATGTAACAATGTTTAAGTGCCAGATAATACTCTATACCAGGGTCATTAAGGTATTTAGCTAACTGATTTGTTGCAAATGCTATATCTGGCTGTGTACAGTCTGCAATGTATCTAAGTGCACCAACTATGTTCATGTATAGTATATCAGACATTTGTTCTCTATTGTTATCAGTTTGTAATACTGTTTTTAATTGTGTACCAGGCTGTATAGGTGTTTGTACACTTTGTTCGTTTGTAAGTTTGTAATGTTCTATTATACTATTAATATAATGTGTCTGACACATCCTGATGAATCTATACTCTCTGTCACATTGAATCTCTATACTAAGTAGCCAGTGTAATTCACCACTGTCTGTATATTGTAAATGATGTACAATAGATTGTTTTATCATTACAATAGTATTATTATTCATTACTACAATAGTAATATTGTTGACATGTACAAATAATATGGCTACAGTTATTTCTTTCTTCTTTACAAAGAATACAGTATTATCATGCTCAGATTTTGTTAATCTGTATTTAAGTAGTATATTAGATAGTGTTTTATACTATCTTCTACCAGCTTGTTTTAATCTGTATAGCACTTTTTGTAATTGTAATATTTGTCCATTCTGTAATCCATCTATTAAGTTACCTGGAGGAGGTTTAACATATATTTCTTTGTCTTCTGTCAATTGTCTATACAGATATGCTGATTTTATATCTATCTGATGTATTTCATAATTATTAGATGCTACTCATGCTAATATTAATTGTACTGTAGATAGTCTAGCAGTAGGAGCAAATAAATTGTCTGTATGATAGTCAAGGCCATCAATCTGATAGTTTCCTTGAACTACTAATTGTGCTTTGTATTTTTCTATGCTATTGTCAGTGTATTGCTTTATTTTATAGACAAATCATGTTCCAATAATGTTAATATTATTGTGTGGATTTGTGATTTCCCATGTATTATGATTTTCTAATTGTTTTATTTCATCTTTCATAGCTGTAATCTATGAATCACAATCCAGACATTGGATTACTTCATAAAATGAAGTCGGATCCAATTGTATTTCACTTATTTTAGTATTAAATTCTGTTAAATGAATAGCAATATTATCTTCATCCTTTTCACTAAGTGTATACATGTGTTTTGTTATGTGTTTATTCTCCATGTGTTGTTCAAGCTCAATAGTACATTCTATCAGTTTCTGTTTCTGTTCCAATCAACATAGTTTAGGTTTTACTTCTTTTTCAGTACATTTAACTTTGTTGTCTGTTAAGTCTGTTGGTTCTACCACTTTTCCTTTTTTATTAGGATCAGTGTTGTCCATATTATTGTTGTCTGTTCTTGTTATTCTATTGTCTGTTTTGTTATTTTTAATTATTAAACACTTGTTCATATTGTTGTTTGTATTGTCTATTTTCTCCCCTTCACTTTCATTGTCTAATCCTATCCAACAAGTAATAATACCTTACTGTTGT
>NW_006761117.1:0-2845 GCF_000271605.1 Fomitiporia mediterranea MF3/22
TGCTCTTCAGCACTTCCGAATGATGCTTGCCTCTTGTGATATTGATGAGGAGGTCTCTCTGCATTGAGGGGAACAATTCGTTTGCGTCCCTTGAGCATTCTGAGTATCCTAGTAGCCATAGTGAGAGTATATGTGTCTCTAATTTAGATTTGCAAACTACTCACTGATTTCTTTGAATTCGAAGGAGTACTGGGCAATGTGAGGAACGTATTAGGGTGATCAAGCCCTCAGTTCTGGTCGTCAAAGCCCAGTGGGTTTATGGAAAGGTGGGTTCAGTCAAAAATGTGTAAGGATAGGTATACTAGCCTTATGCGAAGATTCTCTCTTTACCAGCACACTCAACTACTGACTGGGATAACCTAGTAATTGAGCACTGAGAAGGAGAAAGAATCCCCTAACCCTTAGCTCGAAAACCCTTTATATATGTGTATACACGTGTAGTAGGATACAGGGTAGTCTAGTGAACAAAAAGGAAAACACCCACAAGCACCTACAACACATGTTGTGCAAATGTGCAGGTAGTGCAATCGTTACAGGACAGTTCTAAACTAGAACAGTAGTTCTGAATCTGTAACAGACTTTGTAGAGCAGATGTATAAGACTAGAGAGGACACACAAACTCTTTTAAAGAAGACAGTACAGGTTATAAAGTAGAACTATAATTGGAAGAGGTTTACAGCTAAGGATTACTAGCCTAGTAACAAAGTTATGTTAGAAGCTACTAATCTAACCTTGGATTACCTAATGAAGAAGTTGGACAACAAGTACTTTAGACCCTTTGTCATTAAAAAGAAGGTTAGTGCCTCTACTTACAAACTCTAACTTTTGACAACATAGAAGTGTATACACTTAGTGTTTAACAAGACTCTATTGTCTTAGTACTATAATCTAGGTTTTCCTTTACAACAAAGACCCCTACTACCTCTACTGTTATAGTTCTCTACTCTTGTACCTTTAGTTCTAAGGGTTCTGTACCCTTCTGTACCAGAACTTGGGACTTCTGTCTCTCAAGAGTACTGTCTATAAACTATATGTGTACTGACTCTTACTACTACCCTTCCTTACTTCATTATTCTATTCCTTTGACTACTCCTTCATTCTTTGTTTATTCTATAGTCTCTTACCCTTTGTCCATCCCTTCATTCTTTGTACCTTTATCTTTGACCTTCCTTTCTTTCATTCTTTATAGCTTATTATTCTTAGTAGCTCATACTCTCTAAGTACTCTTGTATAGTTTAGTATATATAAGTATACAAGATCAGACTAGTCCTGTAGTCTTGATCTTGTCTACTCTAGGTAGTCCTGTACTCTTAGGCTCACTCTATATACTCTACTCTTGTCTCACTCTCTCTCTCTACTTGTTCTGTGAGTTCTGACTATGTTTTAGTACTTATGTTCTATATTTCTGTTGTGTAAGATAGTTGTAGCCTGAGTCCCCTTACTAAGCCTTCAGGTCCCCTCTATACTGTTACTAACATCAGATCAAGACTACCTATTACTACCCTATGACTCTTCTATGTTTCAAGTATTAGTACTTACTATTGTGTTAATCTCTTTTCTTTGTCCTAACCCTTTTACATTTTTAAATTTTAAACTTTCTAAACTCTTTTAAACTTTTGCCACCCTTCTTCTATTCATTACCCCTTTTAGTTTAGTACTGATTCCTTTATAGTATAAACATAGACCCTTCTATACTGACTGCCACCCCTACTGTTCTACCAGATTAGTAGTTACAAGCAGACCTAGCTTAATATGTATAAACCTCTATCTAAGAGACTTTTACTAACTACATGCCCCCAGCCTCTTCAGAACCTGTTCTGATAGTTCTGGAAGTCACAACCTACTCTAGAAAGAAAGTGTATATAGCCTACCCTTTAGACTTTAATAGACAGTACTTTAAGAACTTCTAGTACTAAGTCAAACTATACATAACTATTACTTTAACTAATCTATTCTCAGATCTTAATTGTGTCCTATTTGTCCTCTCCTTTATGAAAGAAGGTAACACAGCCACCTAGGCCCAGAACTGGATCAAAGGCTATTAGATTAGAAGCCTAATCTGACTTTAGAACAATGAGTCATATTTGGAATTTATAAGGCAGCTCTGTACTTCCTTTATTGATCTGAATAAGAAGTATAATGTGTAGAACAAGCTTGTGTCTCTGTGACAGAGCAAACATTCTACTAACACTTTCTTTCAGGAGTTCAATATCCTGGCCTAGAAGGTAGGATTTGTGCTTGAGTTTAATAATGTTCTTATTAGAATGCTTAAAAAAGCTCTTCACCTAGAACTAGTTAATAAGATTCTTAGAATAATACTAGAACTAGTCACTTACACTGAGTAGAAAATGTGTACCATTTCCTTCAACCAAGCTATAACTCAGATGTGTCAAGTCTGTACAGAATGCTTACACATGTGTCTAACTCTGACAGTTCTGAGCCCTCAGATTAATCTGCTTATAATTTGTAATCAATCTGTTCTGATAGACATTAGAGAAGCCTGAAAGTAAGGAGCATACTTTGCCTACAGAAAGTCAGAGTACTAGATTGAGGACTGCCTACAGAAGTAACAGTATATTTGTTAGGTCATTAGAGTAATAACAAGTAATGAGCAGGATTTGTAGTAAGAAGCCTTCTCTACAAATTCAGAAGTCACCTCAGAACTCTTAGACTCTAACTATATACTCTAGGATTTTGTAGAGGCCTAACAGTAAATACAGTACTGAAGGGCTATGACTCAGATTTTTTAATAGCCACTTTTGATTCAATAGACACTATAAGATTAGAAGTAAATAAAGTAAGAAAAGCAGAAAAAGTAGAAAAAGTAATACAACAAAATTATTTA
>NW_006761118.1:0-2845 GCF_000271605.1 Fomitiporia mediterranea MF3/22
GAGAAATCAAGAGAGAATGAGATCAATCTATAGAAATGGCAATTTCTATAGTGAATACAATGATACAGTATGTTTTAGAATTACTAGATACCTTATGGAAGGAATTCTGTACTGTTTTGACCAGAAATACAATAGGAGACTCTGGAATAAGTATCTACACAATTGATTCTATGTTTTCAGAAGTACAGACACACAGTTTACAATTATTGACAATTGGGAGAATGGAAATGAGTACACATTACCTGTTAAGATTGCTTTTCTGAACAGATTTAATGTTAGAGAATAGTATTCTCTACTCAGACAAGTTCAATATTCAGCCAAATACATTTACAATCATTAGGAACTATTAGAGATAGAGGATGTAACGATTGTGCTACCTACACATTTGCACAACATGTGTTGTAGGTGCTTGTGAGTGTTTTCCTTTTTGTTCACTAGACTACCCTGTATCCTACTACACGTGTATACACATATATAAAGGGTTTTCGAGCTAAGGGTTAGGGGATTCTTTCTCCTTCTCAGCACTCGATTACTAGGTTATCCTAGTCAGTAGTTGAGTGTGCTGGTAAAGAGAGAATCTTCACATAAGGCTAGTATACCTATCCTTACACATTTTTGACTGAACCCACCTTTCCATAAACCTGCTGGGCTTTGACGACCAGAACTGAGGGCTTGATCACCCCAATATGTTCCTCACATTGCCCAGTACTCCTTCAAATTCAAAGAAATCAGTGAGTAGTTTGCAAATCTAAATTAGAGATGCATATACTCTCACTATGGCTACTAGGATACTCAGAATGCTCGAGGGACACAAACGAATTGTTCCCCTCAATGCAGAGAGACCTCCTTGTTGATATTGCAAGAGGCAAGCATCATTCGGAAGTGCTGAAGAGTAGCTTTCCCTGAATGTGGAGAGATTTGAAACAGTGTGCACTACAGATTTCAAATTAACAGAGCATGCAGACAATGGACAACAAGATTATCTGTTGAGTACTGAACACAATGTGGTCACTGAGCCTCAGCAGACAATCCCAGAAGGGCCCCCAAGTCTGGAAGTCACTATTAACATGCTAGAGAATAAGTCCTTGTCTGTTGTAGGCTGGAGGCAATCTGATGACCCTTTGCCAGGTGATAAGTCCTTGTCTACACTAGGCTGGAGGCACCCTGATGAACTATTACATACAAGTAATGTAGAACAAAGGCATGTACCTGTACCAGTGCATATTGTTAGACTGATACACACTGTAGAGCAGACACCAGCGAGTACTTACCTTACTAGGCTCACAGAAGTAGATAATAGCAGTACAGAGAGTGTAAACACTCAGGAAACTAGTATTAAGGATTCTGTCAGTAAGAACAAGGGTATCAGTAAAGGAACAACACTTTCCTTACAGCAGGAAACGTTCCAGAAGGTCAGAAAGACATTCAGAAACGTCCCTAGGCTAGAGACACTGAAAGCTATGAGTAGGCTAGCCAGTCCATTCAATCAAGGAATTGATATTGAGGAATTGAATAAGAGAACTCATAAGTATGATGGTATGTATCAGGAACATGAAGGAAACATCGATTTGGACACAATCAATCCATCCAAACTAACTAGAGACAAGTTAGCTAAATGGATGTATCATAAAGTATGTTGTCAACACTTAGAAGCTACTAAAGGAATGCCTAAATGATTGGAAGATGCTCCACTGTTTGAAAGCACACGTCCTTGGAAGAAAGATCCAGGTAAACCTGTACCTAGCAATAAGAAAAGTGCAAGAGTGAATAAAGGAAAAGCTCTAGACATTTGTAATTACAGTCAGGTAGAACTAGACAGTTCTAGCAAAGCAGATTCCAATGTACAAAGAATGTATTTTCAGGAGATAGAGCACAGACGAAATGCAGAATCAGGACAATAGAATTTTAGAAATGAAGGCTACAGTAAGGCTCCCAGAACTCCTCAGGAATTACTGGTTCGTTTCAAGTAAGAAACGTATTGCTCTAAGATAGAAAATCAAGGCAAGGACACATACTACAGATACAACACTCTAGCAGGGCAAGGAGACACATTGCAGAATAAAATACCTGCATATATGCACCATCATACTAATGTTTAAGGATCAACACATACACCCAGTGTGAAACACAATATTAAAATGAACAGACCAAACCCAGACATGATACGTACAGTTCCAGATGCCTCTGATGACAGTGAAGACGAATCAGAAACTGCAAAAGGCAAAGAGAGTGAGGAAAAGAATTTCCACTGCAGTTCCATACCCTCTATCAAGTACAGTACAGATAGGAATAGCAAAGGCCACAGAAAAAGAACCACACAAGATACAGCTGAGCCACAAAGCTCGAATACACTGTAGACAAATAGATTCACATCAGTGAGACCCTCAGACAACCTTGCAAGAAAGAGTTATGTGAATCGTACAATACAGAGAGCAGAAATTGTAAAAAGGCAGGATCCTGACCTGGATCCAGGCAATAACTCTTTGGATTCTTTGGATTCGAGCAGATACTCAAGTTCTGACAATGGCAATGATAGCAATACATTATTCGAACTTACAGACATTGATTCAAGCAACTCTGAAGGTACTAAGAAGTGTAAAAAGCTTGCTAAGAGGAAATGGAACAAGGAACTTCTGAAATTGAAGATACAGATGCAGAGCACAAAACCTATCGTTCCTACAGTTTATTCAGGTGAACCTAACCTTCAAAGATACACCAAGTTTGTCATGGAAGTCAATCAGTACATGAAGCAATCAGGTTTACATTATTTCCCTAAAGAACAAGTGGGAGTACTACCTAATTTCATTAAAGGACAAGCTATAGACTTCTATCTACAGAAAATAGG
>NW_006761119.1:0-2841 GCF_000271605.1 Fomitiporia mediterranea MF3/22
CTCTCTTATTTATCTATTTCCTATCCATTCCATCCATTTCTGTTCCATTCTGTTTATTCCTTACATTTCCAGTTTTTTTTCATAAAACAAAACTGGACTTTTATTTCTCTACTTTCTACCCTGTTCTATTTCCTACTCTAACTCTTCCACCCTACTATCTACAGAGGCTTCTACTACTATAGTTAAGAAGTTGATACCCTACCTTAGAGCTATGATCTTTGTATCAAACTCATTCTTTATCATCATCAGCTACAACTCCAGGTTATTCAGCTCCTTGGTCATCTGTGAGTAGAGGTTGCAGACTGTTCTGGCTTTACTATGTATGATTAGAGGGATGACAGAATGCAGGTTCCAAGTTGTACTATACAATTCTATAGTTTGCCCCCTAGTCTTATACTAGATTCCCTTCAGGCTACATCCAGAGTGGTGGAATATGTACACTATACACTGGTTTTCTACACAAATGATTACTATTGACACAGTCAAAAAATAAGATTGAAACAGACTTACTTGGATTATTATAGTACAGTCAATCTATTACAGTCTAGTAAGTGGATCCCTAAGGACCCTTGTACCTCTCTGTACACTTTACACACTCAGGTGTGTAGAAGACTATTCCCTCTGCCTAATCTGGAGGGATATCCTTGTCCTCCTCACTTGAAGACTCTACTATGACCTTCTGGTTTTTCACATACATTTCCTTACTAGAGACTAGAATCTCTACCTTTACAATAGTGTGCTTCTTACTTAGGAGCACTAGTACTGGCTCTAGACAACAAAATGGAGTTAGTATACTCAGAAAATCAACTACCCCTCATCCACATTACCTTTTTCCTTACTTTTGTCCTCTTTCTTCTTTTCTAGCTTTGTAACTACTTGAGGAACTAGGAGAAACATTATATTAGCTTAGTATAATTTGTTAGCTATACTTGTGCTTACTGACTATGACTTGTTTCTCCTTCCCATCCCTTCTTACATTGACCTTCTCTTTCTCTGTGACTAGCTTTTTCTTTTCTGGTTTTACAACTTCTTCAGAAACTAGGTAAAGACAACATTAGTAGTGTACAATTCATTAGTCATACATTTAATTCATACCTGGCTTGTTCCTCTTTTCTACTACCACCTTTGACCTTTCTGTGTTTGTAACAGTATTAGAACCTGTGTAAACAGTTAGTTATTGTGTATGATTTGTTAGCCATACTTACACACATACTTTTAGACCCCTCCTTTTCCTTCCTATCCTTCTACTTTGTTACCAACTGTGCTAAGGCTGTAGCCTTCTCCTTCTCCTTCTCCTTCTCCCTCTCCTTCTCCTTCTCCTTCTCTTTCTCCTTCTCCTTCTCCTTCTCCTTTCCCCTCTCCTTCTCCTTCTTTGCCTTAGCCTAAGCCTCTTCCTTAACCTTAGCCTGTGTTACTTTCTCAGCCTCTACCTTTACTTTAGCTCTAATAGTAGCTTCATCCTCCTTTACTTTTGTGAGCTTCTCTACTGTTACCTTACAATCTACAAAATGTTCTGTGTTAGTAGACAGATTAGAAATCAGGAAATAGGAGACTTACTGTCAGATTGACCCTCTACTAGTATAGACAAAACCTTCTCACTCTCTGAATCATTATCATTGTGAGTGTTATTGTCTGAGCTCTCTTTGTCTTCAGACTTGGGATCTGTGGTCAATCTATTAGTTTCCTCCTTTACAACCTTGTCCTCTAGTTTGTTTTCTGTATCAGAACCTGTAGAGCACATTAGTATATGAGCCAGAGACAATGTGCTTCACAGAAGTACTCACTGAGTGTACATTTGACTAGCTTGTCATTCATGTCTATACTCTTACTGGCTACTATGTTGTTACACATACAATTTCCAAGGAAAATCACAAAATCAGTATAAAAAGAGTAGAAAAGAGTGTAACACTTACTGTCAGATTTGCTAGGGAGCAGTAATAACATGGCAAGAGTGATGGAAGGAAGCAGGAAGAATAAGTAACAATGTTCACACACACACAGAACTTACATTCAGCCCACCAATCATTAAATCAACCATGTGACTGTAGACAGTCACAAGCAGACACACTAGGAGATGAAACAATCAGCATCATACTAAGAACTGTACATTACATACAGACAATCACAGCAATCAATTCTAAACAACCACATGACTCATAGAAGCCTACTCTGAGAACACTCAACTATTCCACATTGTAAGCATTTGCAAACAGAACTGTAAGAGTGTACAGTCTTGGAATTGGCTTACACACATTGTTTTCTCTACAGGATGTACAGATCATGTGCTTATCATAGGCTCAGAACACAAGTTGTGTCACAGTGAGTGGCTCAGTAAACTATTACATCATTATTGTCCAGATCAAAGTACTACAATCTTCCAATCAGATAGGACATTAGGGCAATCAAAGTGTTGATCTCAGGAGACTGCTGGAAATCTCAGAACTCTCTACACTTTGTCCATACTGATCAGATGATAACAGTATGAGAACCTTCTACTTCTTTTAATGTAAATCTTGCTTTCCCCTTTTGTATAACATTTCCTGTGGCTAGAATGTAGACCACTTAAATTTTCCTCATACATTTTCACCCTATTTTCTTCCAACCTCTGGCAAAAGGTTCTCTTATTTGTTCTTGTATATTTTGTTATTTTTCTTTTGTTCAGTCATAACATTTCCCTGTTAGTACTATGCTTTTCCAGAACTCAGAAAACTATAAATACAGCTACTCATGTACTAGATACAGGGGGAATTCAGATAGTTCACCCATTGATTTAGCTCTTGTCTCTTGTCTCAAAGTCCTCTAGTGTGAGGCATAGTTTTAGTCTTTGTTGTTTTCTGTATC
>NW_006761120.1:0-2840 GCF_000271605.1 Fomitiporia mediterranea MF3/22
GGGGGATTCTGAGAAGAGAGTCAAAAGGACAGGGACTTAGAGCTAGTACTCAGAATGTTCTCAGATGAACTACTACTTGTTCTGAAGGGAATGTACAGCTTGTACAGCCTTATTGTCTAAGAGGGTGAGTATATACACTAACATTTCCTTATTAACCTCTCTCTTTTAACAAGGACAGACTCATGTCCTCAACTGTGAACTCAGCTGAGACTATCCCTACTTGATACTACAGACAAACTACTAAGTAGTAAACAGGACTGAGTAGTGTTCTGAACATTCTAAGATCTTAGAACATAAAAGTAACAGGTTGGATTGTACAGATTTAGACTCAGATAAAGTATAAAGAGAAGAATCAAAAGAATCAGAAGAAATAGAAGAACTATCTACTTTTGTTTCTGACTTTTTTCTTTCTAATAAATAATTTTGTTGATTTATTTTTTCTACTTTTCTTACTTTTTCTACTTTTCTTACTTTATTTACTTCTAATCCTATAGTGTCCATTGAATCAAAAGTGGTCATTAAAAAATCTGAGTCATAGCCCTTCAGTACTGTATTCACTGTTAGGCCTCTACAAAATCCTAGAGTATATAGTTAGAGTCTAGGAGTTCTGAGGTGACTTCCAGATTTACAGAAAAGGCTTCTTACTACAAATCCTACTTGTTACTTGTTATTACTCTAATGACCTGACAGATATACTATTGCTTCTACAGGCAGTCCTTAATCTAGTGTCCTGACTTTCTGTAGAAGAAGTATACTCCTTACTTTTAGGCTTCTCTAATGTCTATCAGAACAGATTGATTATAAATTATAGACAGATTAATCTGAGGGCTCAGAACTGTTAGAGCTGGATGCATGTGTAAGCATTCTATACAGACTTGACACATCTGAGCTACAGCTTAGTTGAAGGAGATAGTATGTGTCTTCCACTCAGTGTAGGTGACTAGTTCTAGTATTATTCTGAGGATCTTATTAACCAGTTCCAGGTAAAGAGCTTTTTCAAGCATTCTAATAAGAACATTATTAAACTCAAGTATGAATCCTACCTTCTAGGCCAGGATATTGAACTCCTGAAAGAAGGTATTAGTAGAATGTTTGCCCTGTCACAGAGATACAAGCTTGTTCTGTACATTATGCTTCTCATTCAGATTAATAAAGGAAGTACAGAGTTGCCTTATAAATTCCAAGTACAACTTATCATTCTGAAGTCAGATCAGGCTTCTGATCCAATAGCCTTCAATCTAGTTCTAGGCCCAGGTGGCCATGTTGCCTTTCTTTATGAAGGAGAGGACAAATAGAATGTGATTAAGATCTAAGGATAGATTAGTCAAAGTAGTAGTTATGTATAGTTTGACTTAGTGTTAGAAGTCCTCAAAGTGCTACCTATTAAAGTCTGAAGGGTGGGCTACATACACTTTCTTTCTAGAACAGGTTATAACTTCTAGAACAATCAGAACAGGTTTCAAAGGGGCTAGAGGCACATAGTTAGTAAAGGCCTCTTAGATAGAAGTCTGTACATATTAAACTAGTTCTGCTTGTAACTACTAATCCAGCAGGACAGTAGGGGTGGCAGTTAGTGTAGGAGGGTCCATGTTTATACTACAAAGGAATCAGTACTAAACTAAAAAGGGTAATGAATAGAAGAAGGGTGGTAAAAGTTTAAAAGGGGTTTAGAAAGTTTAAAATTTAAAAATGTAGAAGGGTCAGGACAAAGAAAAGAGATTAACACAACAGTGAGTACTAATGCTCAAAATGTAGGAGAGTTGTAGGGTAGTAATGGGTAGTCTTAATCTAATGTTAGTAATAGTATAGAGGGGACCTAAAGGCTCAGTGAGGGGACCCAGGCTACAACTATCCTACACAACAGAAATACAGAATGTAAGCACTAGAACATAGTTGGAACTTGTAGAACAGGTAGAGAGAGAGAGTAAGACAAGAGTAGAGTATATAGAGTGAGTCTAAGAGTACAGGACTACCTAGAGTAGATGAGATCAAGACTACAGGACTAGTCTAATCTTGTACACCTATATATACTAAACTACACAAGAGCACTCAGGGAGTATGAGCCACTTAAGAATGATAAGCTATGAAGAATGAAAGAAAGGAATGTTAAAGATAAAGGTACAAAGAATGAAGGGATGGACAAAGGGTAAGAGACTATAGAATGATACAAAGAATGAAGGGGTGGTCAAAGGAATGGAATGATGAAGTAAGGAAGGGTAGTAGCAAGAGTCAGCATACATATAGTCTATAGACAGTACCCCTAAGGGACAGAAGTCCTGAGTTCCAGTACAGAAGGGTGTAGAACTCTTAGAACTGAAGGTACAAGAGTAGAGAACTGTAACAAAACTGTGATGCAAAACTGGATATCCTGTTGAGCTCAATGTCTAAATACTAATTGTAGAGTGTAATGTAGAGTGTAATATCTGTTCTTGAATGAAAATATTACCTTGAATTCAATGAGATCATAATGTATAAGCCTAATATCACTAGATATGTGTCTATATGTGTAGTATCTCAGTGTGTAATGAATGTCCTACTGTGTTCTCATACTATTTCCTTGTGTCTTGACTTGTTTGTGTCTTTGTAAGTTGATTGATTTCAATTCCTGAATTGTCTGAGTATACTTTTCAATGTCTTATAGTACAATGTTTCTATCACAATTGTTGTCCCAGTAGCATTCTCTACTTTCCCTGCATCACAAAAAAGTCTTAAGTATTATACTTGCTTGTAATCTTGTATATTTTATAAATTTTATAAAATTTGTCCAATTACTTATAATCTTCCTGGGGGGTTAAGTAGGAAGTACAATGTTAAATAAGCAAGAAAAAAATACTTTTAAA
>NW_006761121.1:0-2836 GCF_000271605.1 Fomitiporia mediterranea MF3/22
AATTGTAAGGAAGAGTATAGGAAAATGAAGGATTTTAACAAGTGTAGCAGGAGTGCCCCAAGTACTCTCTCTTATTAAGACATCAAGCAAGTGTCTGCCTTATATACTACATAGTGAAGTCCAATAGTCTGAGACATTCCAAGTGTAGTAACTCTACATAAGGCAATTAGGGATTTCCTAATCCAGAGCACAATCTAATACTCCCCTTCAAGCATTAATTAAGAACTAGGACTGTATGCCCAATAGTTTGTTTAGATACTTGATCTGTAGGATGTGGAGAGCTTTTGTAAGAATGTCTGCTAATTGGTTCTGTGATTGAACATAGTATACATTGATGTAATTGTTTTGAATATAACATTGTACAAAGTCTTTTTGTAAATCAAGATGTTTAGTGTGAGCATTGTATGTTATTTTGTCAGTCTTTACAGTCTTTATTACACCTTGATTATTGTAATAAATTGTAATGGGTGCTGATTCAGTCTGTAGTACTTCTTCAGCAAATCGTTTGAGCCAAATGGCTTCTTGAGTAGCATACACTAGCACTTACAACTCTACTTTATAAACAGATAGTAGTACCAGGTTTTGCTGTTTGCTTGACTAGGATATGGTCAATTTAGCTAATTGAAAGATGTAGCTGTTTATTACTTTATGTCCTTCTGTCATTCATCTGTCTGTATCATAATAGTCTTGTAGTTTTAAGGTGTTTGTGCTTCCAAGTTGAAGCCAACAATTTGTTGTATATTTTAAATATGCAAAGTAATGTTTCACTACTTTGTAGTAATACATTTGGGGCTTTTGTAAGTAGCACACTAATTGCCCAGTAATATAAGATATGTCTGACTGTGTGTAATCTGTAACATATCTTAACAATCCTACCATATTCATGTATAGTATTGTTTCATTATTACTTTTGTTCATATTGTATGTATTGTTTGTATTGTTAGATAGATCTATTCCAGGAGTAATAGGCATTCATAGTGCCTTTTTGTTTTCGAAGTGGTAACACTTGATTATACTTTCAATATAATGCTTTTACTGTAAGCTAATTGTTTGTTGAGGTCTATCTTGGCTTATTTCAATACCAAGTAACTAATGTATTTTGTTACTGTCAGTAAATGTAATGTGTTGTCTTAATGCATATTTAAATACTGTTATTATAGTAATAGTTTTGCTAATAATCATAATATTGTTAATGTGCATAAATGTTACAAGAATTGTTTTATTATTTTGTTTCTTGTAAAATACAGTATGATTGTAATTAGCTTGTTCTAATCCAATCTTAAGCAGTAGTTCAGTAATCTTCTTGTACCATTATCTACCTACTTGTTTCAATCTGTATAATGCTTTATTTAAGTGTAATGCTTGTCTAGGTTTAATATCTGTAAGTAGCCTGCCTGGCAGCAGTTTCACATAAATGAGTTTGTCCTCATTTAGTTCTCTGTAAAGATATGCAGATTTTACATCTATCTGATGTATTTTGTAGTTCTTAGATGCTGCCCAAGATAACAATAATTGTACTATTGATAGTTTTGTTACTGGAGCAAATAAGTTGTCAGAATAGAAGTCTATTCCATTCTTTTGAGCATATCCTTGTACTACAAATTGTGCTTTGTATTTGTCTATTTGGCTGTTAGCCAGTCTTTTAATTTTATAGACAAATTTTGTTCCAATTATATTTGTATTTGTAGGGGAGATAGTATATATCCACACGTTTTGTTGTTGAAGTGACTGTATTTCATCCTTCATAACTTTGATCCACTGTTCTTTGTCTATATGTGTTATAGCATTGTAATACATTAATGGATTGTTATAGATTTCATTAAGGAATTTGTTAAATTCTGTTAGATACATAGCTAGGTTTATATTGTCTTTGTAATTTAAACCTATAGTTTGTTTAACTGGTCTTTGCTCTTGTGTAGAGTGTTGTATGACAGGTTCTTTATCTTTATTATTGTTATTAGGAAGAGTTTTATTATTGTTTAATGTATCATTGTTATGATTATTCTCCCCTTCAATCCTAAACATTGGTTTGTCTATGAATTGTATGTTGTGTTCAACAGTAACTTTATTATCATGGCACACTAAGTGACCTTTACTGTTGTTATCATAACCTAGCCATTGTGTGTGTTGGCCTCTAGGTTGTAGTTTATACATTCATTTGTTCTGTATAATACAATATGTGCTGAATTCTCATATATTATCTATTTGATAATGTTCATTATACTGTTTGTAATATAGTATTGCAAAATTAATAGCAACTCTTAGTGTTCTGTTATGAATAAACATTTAATATTGTACTGTATATACTCAGAATTTCATAAGTAACTTTGCTAATAACAGACACATATGTATACTGTTAAAGATAGTCTTATACATACATTCTGCAACTCTGTTCTGCTACAGTGTATTGTGTACTGTTAATCTACATATTGTTCCTTGACTTTCAATATACATAGTAAAGTCTTTACTTAGGAACACTGTATCATTATCACTTTAGAGAGTTTTAACTCTTATACTGTACTGTGTAAATAGTCTCATTGTATGCTTTACATATTCTGTGAAAGTATTGCTTTTATACTGTATAGGTAGTATAGTTACCCATTGTGTAGTATCATCTACAATGGTAAAAAGATATTCATACTTACTGTAAGCTTGTACTAGGGCAGGTCCCCAAATATCAATGTGGAGATGATCTCTATAAGATTGTGTAAGAGGTGTTGTTTGTATTTTTGGTATTTCATTATGTTGTATGTTTGCTTTAATACAATCTGTACACTACACTATTTTTATTGTCTGTTATCCTTTGTACTTATAATCTCAGGTATACTCTTGTATG
>NW_006761122.1:0-2835 GCF_000271605.1 Fomitiporia mediterranea MF3/22
AGAAAAACGCTGCTATCTGATCTCCAATCATGACCTGCCTGACTATTCCTCCAATCCTGAAGCCGAAGCGTCTGTAACGATGTTGATAGGTGGCGCATTCTTACTATAGTCCAATACTATCCTGTGATTGTGCCTGAAATCCGATACTAGCTTTACTATTTGATCAAACGCTCGCTGTTCAGTGAATGTCCATCTGAAAAATGCGGTTTCTCCTGCAATTTTTGATAAAATACCTGTAGAAATGCGTAACTGAGGTATATTGGGTGCTAAATACCCTACTGATCCTAAGAAACCTCGTAACAAATCTTTATTAGTAGGTACTTTCCATTGTTGAATAGAATCGACTTTATGAGGGTCCATTCTAATGCCTTGATCATCGATAATGTGTCCTAGTATCTTCAGTTCTTTCTGGAACAATTGCATCTTATGTTCACTGAGGTAGAATTTCTCCTTGCGCAATATATCAATGACAGTTCTGAGATGTCGCATATGATCCTCAATCGTGTCTGAATAAATCACTAAGTCATCTAGGTAGATATCCATCCAGTCACCCAAGTAAGGCTGGAAAATGTGGTTCATTAACGCTTGATAGGTGGCTCCGCTATTACAATCACCTAATTGCATTACTTCACTAACCATTGTTCCATCCGGAGTGTTGAATATCGATCTGTTTACATGCTCAGGGATTATTCTAATCTGTTCATACGCGTCTTTGCCATCAATGAGCGATTTATACTTCTTGGAAGCTACTCTCCTCAATACTGATTCGATATCTGGTAAAGGAGATGATAGTTTCTTGGTATTCTTGTTGCGCTCTCTAAGATCAATGACGGTTCTCAATCGTATAGGATCTTCCTTGGTCTTTCTAGGCTTTTGAAGTAGTAGCATAGGCATCGCATTCGATCCTGTAACTACTTTCCATCTTCCTGATTGAATATAGTCCTTTCTCTTGTTTTGCCATTGCTCTCGCAAAGGATCCGGACAAGTTGCCCTACGGAACTTGTATTTCTTATCCTCATCTATGAGTGGTATACTATGATTAATGGCTCTGAGAGGTGGTAGAGGCGTTTCCGAAGCGTCTTTGAACAAATCCGCAGCATATTGCTTGATTTCTTGTCTGCATTTGTCAATTTCTCGATCATAAGTATCAATAACCTTTGATGAAACGACTGTGACTTGTTCTCCTGTTATTGGTAGAGGTATTGTGCTTTCAATCCATAGTCTAGACTCATTGAAACCGATAGAAATCCTGTGTTGGAAGAGGAACGGCGTTCCTAGTATAATATCATAGTTATCCAAATTCATGATATCAAAGTGCCGTATTGCGTTTATCTCTCCGTATTGTATTCTAGCGTCGGTACAATAGTTTACTTTCGATCTAGAGCCTTGTACTGCCAATTGTATAGGTAGAGGTTTGGCTAATGCGAGTTTCCTGACGCCTATTTGATCTGCAAACTTGGTGGACATGAAATCTGCTAATGATCCTGAATCAATTAATGCTCTCGCTAATTCTCCATTGATTTTGATCGTAATTATGATAGGACATGGTATTGATCTCTTAAAGTCCTTAGCATAAGCTGTAGTACGCTCAATTGTATTAAAATCGTTGAAGTTAGCAGTCATAGTGTGGATTTGCGCAGGTAAATCATGCATATATGCTCTATTTCCAGATATGGGACGCGAGTCGATGTTTTCCATGCTCGCAACTGAATACATTGGCTCAAACAATTCAGGATTAAAGATATCCTCTATCTCTAATAGTTCCTGATGATCGTAAACGTATTTGGCTGAATATTGAGCTTGTCTGAGTAGAGAATACCATTCTCTGACGTCAAATCCGTTCAGAAAAGCGATCTTAACGGGTAATGTGTACTCATTTCCGTTCTCCCAATTGTCTATGATCGTAAACTGCGTATCTGTACTTCTGAAAACATAGAATCGATTGCGTAGATACTTATTCCGAAGTATTCTGTTGCATTTCCGGTCAAAACAGTACGGAATTCCTTCCATGAGGCATCTAGTAATTCCAAAACATACTGTATCGTCGTATTCACTGTAGAAATAGCCATTTCTGTAGATTGATCTCATTCTCCTCTGATTTCTCTTTCTAAGTTCAGCATTTACGAGGGGAATCTTCAATTCCGAAGTGTCAGAAGAGGTTTGTGGCTTCAAATCCGATCGTTCTAGACCAAATACTTGCAAAATGTATTGTAACCAGCTAATGAATCGTAATTCTCATTCTTCTGAGTTGTAGACTCGTAACTATCGTCTGGATAATGTATCTGAATAGCCATAGATTGTATTCGCGACGTAGAAGATGATGGATCCATTGTATTGTCTGCTATAAGATCCAAATCCAAGTAATTATCGTCTTCCAAAGTATTGGTTAACTTATCTAGAGCGGAATAATTGATATTAACGCTCTTAGACGACGTATTTGCATTGGAAACACTGTTCAGCTTTACTGTACTGCGTGTAGGACAATCTTTAGCTAAATGCGTAGTCTGTTTACAGATAAAACATTGTCCTTTAGCTCTCATATCGTCTAGTTCAGCTTGTGAATGCCTTTTTACGCCTGTAGAATAAGTCTTCTTACTGTTCTCTTGCTTATTCTGCCTGGTATCCTTGTACTTCGGTTTGTAGTCCTTAGATCGGTCTTTCTCTTTAGGACTTACACTATTAGACTGTATGCGCTGCCTGTTACGATTATTACGATTATAATCATAATTCCTGTCCTTTGGTCGATTCTTATTGTCATTCCTGTAGTTCCTCTGGTCGTTCTTCTTCCATCTGTCTTTTCGATGGTCTTCTTTGTTACTCTGAGGATAGAATCGA
>NW_006761123.1:0-2834 GCF_000271605.1 Fomitiporia mediterranea MF3/22
ACGCACATGGGGCATTTCACAATTTCTTGCCTTAAGAAAATAACTTACATAATGATAAACATTATTTGTAATTTAGATTACCATTTTTGGTTGGCAGAAACTCTGAACAGAATTTAAAATTTTCATTATACAAAAACTAGAAATTAATTTTAACATTTCCCTATTTGTAAAATCTTTAAATAAATGGAGATAATAATTTAAAACATAATTTAAAGTTTTTCCTATAGCAAAATTATAAATTTTCTTTCAGGTTTAGTGACAAGAAAAATTTGAAATTTCTTTTATAATATTAAATTGAATGAAATATTAAAATAAATTTAAAATTTTACTTGAGAGAGAAATGCCATAAAGAATTTAAAATTATTTTAGAGTGGGCAATCAGTAGGCAATCAATGGGCAAGTAATGGGCAATCAGTAGGCAATTAACAGGTGATCAACAGGCAACTACCAAATGAAGCAAAAATGTCTTCATTTGGTAGTCACCTGTTAATCACCCATTGATTACCTATTGCTTGCCTATTGCTTGCCTATTAATTGCCCATTAATTGCCTACTGATTGCCCACTGACTGCCCACTTTGAAATAATTTTAAATTTTTTTTGGCATTTCTTCTCTGGGTAAAATTTTAAATTTCTTTTAATATTTTATAAGATTTAATATTATAAATGAAATTCTAAATGTTTTTTGTCTTAAAATTTGAAAGAAAATTTATAATTTTGTTTTAAAAGAAACTTCAAATTATGTTTTAAATAATTATTCTCATTTATTTCAAGATTTCACAAATAAAGATATGCCAAAATTAATTTATCGTTTTTGTCTAAAGAAATTCTTAAATGTTGTTTACAATTTCTATCAACCAAAAATGGTAAATTAAATTATGAATTATATTTAACATTATGTAAGTTATTTTTTAAGGCAAGAAATTGTGAAATGCCTGATGTGACTAATTGTGTACCTGATAGACACATGTGTCACTATCCTATCAGGAACTAGCCATCTGAGACTAACAGAAATCTTGATCTAAAGTCTAATATACTTTAATTAAGTCTAGTCTAATAGTGTATGACTAGACCTAATTAGAGAGTGTAATGTATACAAATTTGAATTCTTTTTACACAATTTAGTATTTTACAATAGGTCTCTAATAGTATAATTAAACTGTTTATAATATTAAATCATTCAATTTTATATAATAACTACTCTTTTTATAAAATTTAGTATTTTATAATAAGTCTCTAATAGTATAATTAGACTGTTTATAATATGTAATAATTCAATTTTATAAAATGACTACTTTTTTAATATAATATAGTATTTTATAAGAGGAGTAAATAGTAGAATTAAATTATTAATAATAACTTATGAAAGTCTTATAAAATTCATTTAATAAAATGAAATACAGAGGTTACTGTATGATACCTTATAGAGATACCTCTGTATTTTATTAAAAATTCTAGCAACTACAGCTTGTCTAGGAATGCTATTGTGAACACAAGTGGAGGTAACAAAAGTGTCTGTTGCCTGTGAAACTGAAAGTGATTGGATGTTGCCTTTAGCTATCTAATATATCATCAGGGAAAAGTCTTAAGGCTTATATTAGCTTATAAACATATAAATTATATAAAATTTCTAAAAAATATAAAAGACCATATATCCAACCTCTCAAAATGAGAAAATTATAAAAAGCTATGTAAGATACAAAAAGGTATGTACAAATTGTTAATATGAATAAGGTTTATAAGTGTTGACAATATGTGAATGAACTTATATCCAACCTCCTAAAATGAAAAGATATTAAAAGAGTAATGTAGTTTTATAATATATACAATCTAATGTAAAGCTTTAAAAGTACTTTGTATATTGTTAGATATTATTATACTTTATAAGAGCTTTACAAGACTTCAAAATTGTTATAATATTTTACAATCCAGATATTTATTTATTTCTCTTTTTTACCTCTTATAATTAAGTATTTACATTTTAATACACTTGCATTTGTTCTATTCTACTACATTGTATTTTAATAATATTGTATTTACAAAACAAGCATGCAGACAAGCAAGAAGAAAGAAAGGAGGAAAGGAGAGTCCAGTTGTAGAGAATCATACTTTGGATATTTATCAAACCAGTCTTTGCCTAAGGGACAGAATTGTTAGTAAGTGCAGGCACTTGAAGTGAGGAGAGGGACACACCATGACACCGTGCAGGAAGGGCGGGTGGTGCACTGGGTTGAGATCCGGAGCGTCGAGCAAACTGATTTGAGCTACAGGCAAATCTGTATCTGTGCGTGCGTGCTGCATGCTCTTGCTACAGCAAGCAATGGAAGGTACGGTGTGTTGAGTCATTGATCGCGAGGGTGTATCTCTGGGACGTCCTGACGTGAAGAGAGAAGGTAATGTGGAAGTCGCGGACAGACTCGGTGCGGGCGGCGTGAGTGGTGGGTCAATGCTTCCGTTTAATGCGATTCCATGCCTGGCACAGAGGAATGCAAATGCACGCGGTGTGGGCCTATCTAGAGTAGTTTCAAGCACTGAACGTGTGGAAAAGGAGAGTGCGTACCAGGTGAGAGAGAGAGTGGCACGACGGGAGTAGCCGTACAGGGACATTGTCGCAAGCGTGTGCTCATCGTTGTCGTCTGCGCTGCAGAGCGGGAAGAAGTACGTGAATGCATGGAATTATTGAAGAAGTCGTTTAGCATTGGTCAACAATGCGGATGCGCGCGCGAATGCAAAAAGGAAGGTGAACGTAAAAAAAGTGAGGACAGCGAAGGAGAGGCAACGCAAATGGCGGAGCGAGGAGCGGGAGGGATGGAAGGGAGACAAAAAGTTGGAAGGA
>NW_006761124.1:0-2834 GCF_000271605.1 Fomitiporia mediterranea MF3/22
TACTGAACCCCTACTGGTGTGAACTACTCTAAGGGAAATCATTTGACCCTCCAAAACACTAACAGGGTTATGAGCCTTACACTCCCTACTCATGTCTACATTGTTACTATGCTTTTATCTTACCCTCTACAAATGCAACTCTTCGAAATCATCATCTAAATGATTATGATTCCTCCTCACTGGCTATATGTATGACTATATGCACCACAATTGTCATTGCAAACACTTCAGTGTACTATATACCATAGTACAAATGATATGATACACTCAATCATACTAAACTCAATAAGTATCATTGAACTACTCCATTTAATGCTGAATCAATTTGATTCTACATGTACAATCCATTCTAATTGTCTACAAACCTTTAGCACTCTCATCTGAGCATACTAAATGCAAATTGTCTTGTCTGGAAGACTATGATTGCTTTATACAACAAGATATGATACAATACTTGTAACTGGAACATATTATCTATGTGGACCTAGACACACCTGTCTGAGCATCCCAAACACACATTGATTTATTAAACTAACAAGACATGTATCAGATACACAATACAAGACATATATTGGATACAGACAATGTATTGGATGTCTAAGACATACAGACAGATGAACTAGTTGCTTTAAATGCAATGAGTACTCAATAATACTATATCCAAACACTGAATTACTTTATCTTACACTACAGAGACACATTATATTAATAATGTCTCACATAATGAACAAACATTTGATAGTATATTAATAATATAAATGATTAATACTATAAACAAAAGAACAATGCTAGCAAAGCATAATAACAATATAAAGAAATATATTACAAACGTATAATCAATCAAATAATGATTAGGCAAACAAATAAAACGAAAACAAGAGTATAAATGCTACTAAAGCATAATAACTCAAATATAAAAACAATTTATACTATCACAAATGAACAATCACAATAAATAACATATATTTACCATATACAAATATATTGTATAGATATACAAATGTATACAATGAAATAATAAAATATATTGTATAGATATACAAATATACAAACGTACAAAGTAATAATAATACATTCAAACACATAAAACTATTAATTGTTGAATAACACAATGTTGTATGCAAAATACAATCAAACAAACACATAATAATGTATAAAACAAGTAATAAAACATACAAAACAACATTGTGAACAGTCTAAACATATAATAATGAACATATATACTTATACAAAGTATTACATTAAATTAAAACATAATGCTACAAACAATGAAACAATATAATGATACATATATGCATAATATTGACACAATATTAATACTATACAGGCAAATACATATCTTATACCTTGCACAATTACTATTACAATGTGAAATTGAATGAACAATAGTTACAAATACATTGTAACAATATAATATATCAATAAGATATACATGATAACAAAGTATTAAGTCAATACAATTAATACAATCAATATAAACAATATAAACAATTAAATATCACTTAAAAACATGACAAAATACAATAATACAGATGCAAAACAAAACAACTAATGCTACAAAACATCAGAGCCTAATATTGGATAGTCTGAAGGGCCATACAACAGAACAAACACCACTGCCAAGTACACAAAAGACAAACAAATGTTGGAACAAAATCCAAAGAAACAAACATAAGTTCAGAACTCAATCAAACACTTTACAAATGATTAAACACAATGTGTGACAGATTTAATAGATTACTGCAAACAGTAGAAAGATAGAATTTGCAAAGAATAAATCTATGATCAATACTTAAAGCATATCATTAGCTATTTGAAGTTCAAACAATATCATAATAGTGTATTCTTCATTAACAGCCTTGCTTGAGCTTGCACCTATCACAAAAGAATAAAATACATAAACAGAACAGAAACAAAACACTATAGCTCAAATACTTTTGTCATCAAACAGAAGACAAATGATACTGAGCAAATCTAAACAATACATCATAATGTATACAAATAAAACAAACGAAATTGCAAACTTATGCTTGCTAAAACAACACTATACCAAATGATTAACAAACTATTCAGACATATGTATAATAATCAAACAAAATACACAAGCATACACACAATCTATTTGAGTATAAACTTGAATAACAAAAAGTACAAATGCTATAAAGAATTAATAATGAAATCAGACAAAAATAACAAATAACATTGAAGTTATTGAACAAAACACATTCACATATTAATACACAATGCTTAAACAAATGATTAAATGACAAAAACGTACAAATGAATCAATTATACACAAAAGCCAATTACTCAAAGCAAACCTTTTTGAATTGAAGGAGAGTAATAACAGTATATATTCACAAAACATAAAACATAACAAACGAACGATTGAAACATAGCAAACAATTAAATGATGTGGAAATATTGACTATGTTACTATTTAATGTCACACATCCTACAAAACACAATTATAAAGTTATTGCAACAAATTCAAAGCAAATCCATTGAATCCAACAAGTGAATCTGACAAATCCAACAATAATATACTTATACAAGAGACATTTTCTCTAAAAACTTTGATGGTTACACTATACATAACACTATTAAACAAATTACAAAAGAATATATTACAGATTATATACCTAAACACAGAGAAGTATGCTACATGCAACAATGTTGAGCAGAAAAGCATCTCTAGTGTATATCAAACTATACAGAATTATAGAATGGAACTATGTCTTCTGTAACAGAACGTATGTTACATTGAAAATAATAATTATGCATCATGTGAAACTTCCAACACTTATTCCCTAACATGCAGGACATAATAGCAA
>NW_006761125.1:0-2832 GCF_000271605.1 Fomitiporia mediterranea MF3/22
GTTAGCAACTGTGATTCCCTATTCACCAGTACGTTTTGGAGAAGATTACATGAACTTATAAGTATTAAATTGAAGCTATCAAGCACATATCATCCACAGACTGATGGATTGACTGAGAGAATGAACAGAACAATTACTCAGATGCTCAGACAATGTATTTCTCCTAAACAAAAGGATTGGATACATAAACTACCTATAATCAAGTACACTATCAATACAGTAAGGTCAGAAACTACAGGATATGCACTATTCTTTCTAAATTACAGTCAGATGCTAAGAAACTTGATATGGAACAACCCCAGGAAGGATGAATATCCTGGAGTAAGGACTTATGCTCAGAAAGTAAAGGATGCAATACTACAGGCACACAATACAATCCTTCAGGCAAGGGTAAAGCAAACTAGACATGCTAATAGATGCAGACAACCCTCTTCCTTCAAATTAAACAATCTAGTGTATGTTTCTACAAAGAACATGAATCTACTGAGACAGTAAGTAAGGAAACTAGTACCAAAGTACATAGGACCTTACAGAATAATCTGGAACACAGGAAACAAGGCATTTGAACTAGATTTACCTAGGGAAATGAGGAATCATAACATACATCCAGTATTTCATTCATCACTACTTAGGATACATGTTCCAAACAATGATAGATTATTCCCTGGAAGGGAAGTAGGACAAGTTACTGGATTAAACAATGAGAACAAGGAATGGACAGTAGATTTGATTGAAACTCATGCAGGACAAGGGACTACCACTTTGTTCAAAGTACTATGGAAGTCTGGAGATCACACATGGCTACCCTATGATAAAATTGTGCACCTTGAGGCATTGAAGGAATACTTAGACATACTTGGAATTGATTCTATCAATACACTAACTCTAGGAAAGGGAAAACTCAATACTAATGACCCTCAGGTTAGTATCAGTCTAGTAAAACATGAGGCAACCTTTCAAACACAATGCTACAGTATAGACATACAGGTAGACATACATAAAGGCTTTAAAAACTGTGCATATAGTCACTTTACTGTGCATATTATGTCTACTACTCAAGAATCCATTGCTCATACATTTGTATCTGCTTTTCTACAAGGCACAAATATGCCTCATCCTCCTCTACAACTCTTAGTTGGCCCTTGAGTGCAACCAATCATGTAGGATTGGGTTACTCACAATCATAGTACAAGTACTGACTATGTTTTCAATCAAGAGGAGCTCAAGGAGATTGCAGCTTTCTCCAGGGCTATCCACAACAATTCCCTCAACCCTACTATGCAACTCCTAGAGCATTATCTCATTGTACTACACTTGTATAACTTCCACATTCCTTCTCATACAAGACTGAGCCTGCTACCACTGTTCCAAGACTGTGTTCAACATGCTAAGATGATACAAGTGTCCCAGGACTTTGTATACCATAAGAACATGGCTTCAAACCAAGGTAAATACACATATATTCTACATTATATTATTACAAGTGTATGTACCTTACTGTTTTACTTAGGTGCAAAGTGTAGAGCTGAGCAAATCAACAACAGAACCACTATATTCTACTCACACAACTGTAAACGTTCTCAGATCGATTTGCAATTGTCCTTGACATCCACCAATCTTACTTTGGTACTCAATATGAGTGCTCTGAGCTCATTCAACACTCAAGGCATTACTCTACTGCTGAATCCACTGCTTTCTGCTCAATCTGATGGCCATTCTAACCAATCTGTCATGAGTTCCACCAGTTCTGCTACAGAACATGTTCAAGCCAGACAGGAACACGTCCAGTCTACTACAGGACTGATTGAAGACACATCCATGGCTGCAGAGAACGTCCTAGCACAGTAGTACTGAACTTTGTAGTAAGTTACTAACGTTTTATTTTGTTTTTGTGTTGTTATTTTGTTTATTCTAGTACTAACTCTCTTAGCATTTAGGATTAAATGCTGGAGGGCAAGTGTAACAATTGTGCTACCTGTGCATTTGTGCAACATGTGTTGTAGGTGCTTGTGGGTGTTTTCCTTTTTGTTCACTAGACTACCCTGTATCCTACTACATGTGTATACACATATATAAAGGGTTTTCAAGCTAAGGGTTAGGGGATTCTTTCTCCTTCTCAGTGCTTGATTACTAGGTTATCCCAGTCAGTAGTTGAGTGTACTGGTAAAGAGAGAATCTTTGTATAAGGCTAGTATACCTATCCTTACAATAAGATTCTTAGAATAATACTAGAACTAGTTACTTATACTGAGTAGAAGACACACACTATTTCCTTCAACCAAGCTGTAGCTTAAATGTATCAAGTCTGTGTAGAATGCTTACACATGTGTCTGGCTCTAACAGTTCCAAGCCCTCAGATCAATCCATTCATAATTTGTAATCAATCTGTTCTAATAAACATTAGAGAAGCCTGAAAGTAAGGAGTATACTTTGTCTACAGAAAGTCAGGGTACTAAATTAAGGACTGCCTGTAGAAGTAACAGTATATCTATCAGATCATTAGAGTAATAACAAGTAACAAGTAGGATTTGTAGTAAGAAGCCTTTTCTACAAATCTGAAAGTTACTTTAGAACTCCTAGACTCTAAATATGTACTCTAGGATTTTGTAGAGGCTCAACAGTGAATGTAGTACTGAAGAGCTATGACTCAGATTTTTTAACAACTACTTTTGATTCAATAGACACTGTAGGATTAGAAGTAAATAAAATAAGAAAAGTAGAAAAAGTAGAAAAAGTAGAAAAAGTAGAAAAAGTAAATTAACAAAATTATTTATTAAAAAGAAAAAAGTTGAAAACAAAAGTAGATAGTTCTCTTATTTCTTCTGATTCTTT
>NW_006761126.1:0-2831 GCF_000271605.1 Fomitiporia mediterranea MF3/22
GAATAGCCTTAGCCATCTCCCTCTCAGCTTGTTCTGCAGTTCATCCTTTAGTAAGTGTTTGAAGCACATAGCTGCAACACTAGAAACAATGCAGTAGTGTCACATCTTGTAGTTTGCTTCAGTCTTAAGCATTGTAATGTTTTGACTGAAGTATTTAGGTACATTGGCTGGTTTACAGTGTGTATCTGTATGTGGGGGAACTATGATGCAAATGTGTGCAAATGTATGTGAGTAAAGAGTTTAGAGTGTACAGTAGATGTGTGTATGTAGGGAGCTCAAGGCTCATAACCTGTTGAGAGGGAAAACTTAAGGGGGGCATGCATAGACAAGGGGTGAGGTGACAATTGACTGCTCAGTGTCTCTTGTCCTTATATTGTATGTATTCTAACTGAGACATTATGAAGTCATTGTCTTGTGGTTTGTCTGTTGATGAACTAATCATCTCATAATAAAAAGCTTGCCTGAAGATGTACAGGCTTGAGCCCTTTTCTAACAACTAGAGACTGATGTTGCTGATGCAAGAGATGCCTTAGTATTAGCTAAGGTTAATCAAGCATTATATGCAGATTCTAAACACAATCACAAGGACAGTTATCAAGTGGGTGATTTTGTCATACTCTCAACCTTCTATTACTAATAGGATTACACACAATGAGGAGATAACAGGGTTGTAAAATTCATGCCACACTATGATGGTAAATACCTAATTACCAGGGCATTTCCTGAACACTCCACATACCAGTTGGACCTACTAAACACTTGTAATAAATCCACAACCTTCCATGCTTCTCAACTCAAACAATATCACTCTAACAACACACAACTATACCCTAATTGTGAACTTCCTTAGCCTCTGCCTGTTCTTACAGAACAAGGTTTTGAAGAATGGGAAGTTGAAAGAATCCTTGATCAATGTAAAAGAGGTTGTAGGGTTCAGTACTTAGTACATTAGTACAGCTATGGGCTGGACAACAACCTGTGGATACCTAGGAGAGAACTTGAAGACTGTACAGCTCTTGATTCTTGGGAAGAACATCTTTGATCCCTTGATACCCCTTAAAATATCCTTCCTCACCCCTGTTTCCTTTTACTTTCTTTTACATGCTTATCTAACCTCACAAGGGCTCTCCTTTTTTCAAACTCTTTCCTTCTCCCCTGTATTTTTTCTTCAGAATATAGGAAAGTGTAACCTCACAGTTTCACCAGCCACTTGATTACATAATACTCTCCTATTTAATGTCTTGCATACTCCTTGTCTTGTCTTATCAATTCTATTCTGTTGACTGTTCTGTGTCTCAGTGTGGCATTAGCTTTACACTACAGACACTATGAAAAATAGAATAATGAAATTCACAGACTAAGTACTGACTAAGCAATAGAAGTTACAGACAGACATAACGGATCATAAAGGTAAATCATTTGGTACAAAGCAAAACTATATTGATTGGAACTAAATAACAGAAGTCAACACAATGTATGATTGAACTTCAACATTAAATAAATAATAATTCTACTATGAAACAAATGCTCATACTTGGCAAATAATATTAATATGATAATATAATTAGCTTAATGGTGTTTAATACAAAAATAAATAATATACAGACAATTATCACATTATATAACAAAATAATTCATCAACCTAGACTATAGTTCATGGATAAAAGTGATGAATAACAAAAATAATACTTTGGAACATACATAAAACAATAAATAATATATCTATATGATAATACAAATATAATTGTGATATAATTCATAACTACAACTGAACAATATACAGATAATAACTATATAAACAAGTATAGAGCACATACATATAATTAAATAAAACTATTAAATTGATTCTTGTACAAACAATTAATTTACCCTCACTGTGTAATTAATACAAGTATGAACAGCATTATAATACTATGAAATACATTGGATAGATACTAATAGGTATATCTATACAATGATTCAAATAAAATAAATAAAACTGATATATAAAATGTTTTACCTAGCAAACCAATTAACAAATAAAACATTGAACAAATACTACAATTGCACATAGTACTAGATTAACTAAAGAATGCTAGGAGACAATTATAGTAAACATAATCTGATATATCACTTATATGCAGATTGTGTTACAATACATCATTCTTCACAAAAGAAAAAGCAAAGAACAATAGCCATAACATACACACATATATATACACAATACTATGATTGTGACAATTCACAATAACATTGTTAATGATAAATAATACAAACACACATTAGTAATGATTTACAATGGATAACTATGTTGGCTATTAAAGAAACAACACAACAGATTGTATAGTTACTCAGGATGCATTAGAAACAATCAATTAACAAACATAATGTTAATAAATTAATACACAGATATAAACAATAATGTAAAGCAAATGAACAAACAATACATTCATAATATAATACATATATGATGCACCTAAACACATAGTGAGATGCCTACAGCCAGACATAACATCTATGCAACAAATATATGTTAGTATAAAACCTCATTAATCTCAGAATGAAGCAATCTGGCAAAAACAAATATTATTACTAATATACAATTGATGCAATGCTTCAATCTGAAGACATAAATCAGCTATTACTGAATGCTTAATGTATATACAAATGTAGACGAATGTGGACAGTAATGATTAAAGAAGGATATCATTGTAACATTGAATATACATTTTACTAGCATGATTCATTAGTTTCATAGCAAAGTAAAAAGGAAATTACTAGAGTACTCAACAAACTTAATAACAAACAATATGACTGAATAACAATGATAAAACGAAACAGCAATTGCATTT
>NW_006761127.1:0-2829 GCF_000271605.1 Fomitiporia mediterranea MF3/22
CCTAATAAACACTTATCATTATAAGTGTCCATTATTACAAATTTGAACCATCCATTACTAATTCCAGTATTCAACCATGCCCAAGCATTATACTTCTATCCTCCTTTATTAATTGTACTATCAGCATTTCTGACAATTACCCTAGGCTTGTCATTCTTTATGAGTTTCAGCTTAAGGGCTTTAACTATCTTTGGTAATAATGTGCTTAATCCTGCACCTGAGTCAAACATAGCCTTAATTGTTGTTTGCTGTCCTCTATATGATATAATTGCTTTACAGGTTGGATAGAGTACTGCTTGTACTGTCTGGTAGATTTTTGTTGGTTGCTTTCCTTGTAGAGTTTCTTTTACTTTTTTCTCTACACCTGAGTTTAAAGACTCTACTACCTTTAAACTCTGGATCAAAAATCCTCTTTACTTGATCCTTCTGTTTCCTCTTCTTTATCAATGCAGGCTTCTTGTTCTTCAGGGATTACTGTGTTCCTTTTTGTGAACCTCTTGTTAGATTTATACTTTGGCCTTTTACCTTGAGGATTTCTTCTAGTGCAATTCCTAACCATATGTCCTTTTTGCCCACATTTGAAGCATGCCATTTCCTTACCTTTTGTTATCCTGTCAATTTCTATTAGTACTCTATAATAATCACTAGAAGGTTTGTATTCTTGTCTAAATGTTTTTGTGTGTACCATTCCTCTCTCCAGACTGAGAGCTATATCTATCCATTCTTTAAATGTCTATTCTGTATAACTAGAGATAGTAACCAACTGTTGTAATTTGCTAGGGTTTAATCCATTCTTGTATAAATGAATTGTGATAGGATTCCTTCCATTTGTCCCTGGTTTATACTTACTAGGTAGGTAGGCTAATATTCTCTTGAATGTTTCATTGTATTCTATAATTGTTAGTTTTCCTTGTCTCAAATTGTGTATTTGAGTTTAAGCTGTCTCTGTAGAATCATAGTATTTTCTACTTGCTTCTCTCAGATCAGTTAAAAATGTATTATAATCTTTCTAGATTTCTAGAACTAAGCTTTTTCCTTTTGTCACAAATGATATTACCTTTCCATTCATGTGACTTACTATTTTCCCTCTTAAGTATAAGATTACTGTTTCTACTTTATCTAAATCATTTGTAATGTTGTAATGTCTGAAGTGTATTACCAGATTTGTTTTAAACACTTCTAGATCTTTCCCTTTCTGTCCTGAAAACTTTAGCAGTTTTAGGTTGATTTTCCTTGTTCCCTCCATATTACTCTTTTTCTAGTTACTAGATTCTGAATTTGGTGTATAAGAGTCTAATGAACTTGACTCTGAACTGGTACTACTTTGATAGGTCTGATACAACCAACTATAATAATCCAATGTTGATGTGCCTTCTACTGTAAAGGTATCTAGTAACATAAACTGTTCAATTTCTTTAGCTGTCTGGCCTTCCTGAGTAATAATTTCTGACTAACCTTGGAGGCTTCTAGAGGATCCTGGTGGACTATCTGAATGTTGTGTTTCAATTCTACTATAGTCTTGAAATGTTTGGATTCCTCCCTGTATTGTGTTAACAAGCTCTTCTTCTTTAGCTGAAGAACCTGACAGTTCACTTTCTTGATTTTCTTAGACTGTGTCTCCTTGGGTGAAATGTTCCTGTCTCTAAGGGTATTAAGTATTAGAAGTACTTCCTTCTCTCCTGTCACTTTGTTGTTCCTCTCTACTAATATTTTGTAATATAGTAGTTAGGTTGTATTGTGACTGTACCAACCTGTTTAAGTATACTTAAGATATTCCTGATTCAACTTGTACTTCTTGTACTCTGTTAGTAAGGTCCTGTATCTTGTCTAAGATTTCCTGTAGCTTTGTATGAATATTAAAGATATTCAATCCTTGTGTATCTAGATCTGATTGTATCTGCTCCAGCTTTTCTCCTTGTTGTTCTGATTGTATAAGACTATACAAGTATGTGATTTCCCCTTGTATAGTTCTATAATATATGTCTTGACTTTGAGTAGACCTAATTATTCTGTTAAGACCTAAAAATTGTTGTATCCAGGTCTTTGTCCTTGTAATCCAAAGACTATAATAGGTCCCCAATTTATTTGAATAGGAGTAGTTAGAGTGTGAACCTCTTCTTTGAGCCAATCTTGTACTGTTCCCTAATTGACTCTTCCTCTTACTCTAAGTATATATAACAAGGAGTGTTCCTACAAGTAGTAGGAATATGAGAATAGTTGAGGGATTGGATAATAGAGGGCTGTATGATAATAGGCTTCTGCCTGTGCCTAGTACCAGTTACTGTATGTGTAATGTTCTAATCCTTTCCTTGATCTAATACAAAGCTACTTTTTATAGCTTGTTAACTTTGTTTAGTATAATATTACAAAAGTTGCTTACTTTTGCAATATCTAGATATCCTTGTTCTAGTACAAGTAATGTACTGTGTAACAGATTACAATGTTGTTATAATGTGTATAGATGGTCTAAGTATTCTTGAATTTGTTCAATCCAGATTTGTTGATTAATAGGAGTGTCTACTGTATAGGCAACAGTTGTGTTAGGAATTGTAAAATACAGTAACTAAGTTTGGAAAAGCTTAACTCAAGACTTGGGAGTAAGTAGTTTATATACAAAACCCTATTGGTCACAAGTCTAGAGATTGGCCAGATCAACTAGGCTACCTTTGTTGTCCTACTTAGTAAGAACTCCAGCTCAGCATTATTAACCTCTAATCATTACTAATGGGTGATCAATCCATTAGCAGAGAGAGGGGACAGGAAGGAGTAGGTACTAAGTCAGTTAGGAAAAGGTAACAAAACCTAAGGACAAGGTCTTTATCTCTCCAA
>NW_006761128.1:0-2828 GCF_000271605.1 Fomitiporia mediterranea MF3/22
CAGTTGAAAATGACCTTTTTTGTATTCTTCTCTGCTTTCACTCATTTTTGAAAGGAATTTAATACTCTATAGAGTGTTGTATTCATAAAATGCTAGACTATAAGTACCAATTTACAGAGTGTAATATTATTGTGTTTTGGGGAAGTTATATATATTTTTTTCACCTGTGTAATACTTTTGTCATATACTGTAATAAACTGTTCCTCTAAAAAGTAAAGTGTTCTTTTGTACAGGAGTCAGTAGATTATCTAAGCTTTGTAATTAGTAGAGGAGAGGTCTGTATGGATCTGACAAAGGTAACTACAGTTTAGAACTGGTTACAACCTTAGAACCTGAAACAGGTCTAAGTATTCCTTAAGTTTGTAAACTACTACTAACACTTTATTCAAAGCTTTAGTACTATTGTCTAACCCTTTTATAATCTTACTAGCAAAGATGTTCCTTAGTAATAGGGTGATTAGTAGTAGTCTGTGTTTGAGTCTCTTAAGTAAGCTATTACTAGTAAGCCTGTATTAGTAGTTCTAACAGTTGTAGACAAGTTCTGAGTTAAAGCTAACTCTTTCAACTTTACAAATAGAGTAGTACTGTCCTAGTTTATTAACAGAAAGTAGTGTCTAATAGTGTTCTAATTAGAATCCCTCTCTGTAACAGAACAGAACTACCCTATCTATAATAAGGAACTCCTTACAATTGTCTGTTCCCTAAAGGAGTAGTGTTAATATCTCTTTAGTATTATACAAAAGTTTAAGATTTAAAGTAATCACCTTAATCTTTAGTACTTCTAAGCACCTTAGAAGCTTAACTACTACTAGGCCTACTAGATGTTAGAACTGTAAGACTATGACTTTATACTAACCTATAAACCTGGAACACAAATAACAAAAGCTGATTTACTCTTAAGACAAGTAGGTTATAAAAGAGGGGAGAATAATAATGAAAATCTTGTTCTCTTAAACAATTCCTGTTTTGTATCTAAGACAATCTAAGAGATCTGACTCAAATCTAAGAATGTTGACTTTGTTACTTACATACAGTAAGCTCTAAAACACACACAGGACTAGGTTATAGTAAAGTAGTTAGAGAAGTAGGCTAGAGAATAGGAGAAGGATAAGAATAGACAAGTTTACTAGGAAGGCTAACTATACATTCTAAAGGATTAGAAACTGTAGGAGGACATTGTCTGAGCTTATTACAACAATCTAACTATAGGACATTTAAGCTGACACAAAACACAGGAACTCATTACTTAGAACTACTAGTAGTTAGAAATGTAGAGGGAAATCCTAAAGTATGTAACTAGTTATAATATGTACTAACAGACTAAGACCTACTAGACAAGGGTTTAGACTCTTTTACATTTGTATTAGATCCTAGATTACTCTTAGGAGGAAGTCTTAGTAGACCTGATTAGTAAGCTACTTGAGTCTTAGGGTTACAACACTATCTGTATAATTGTCAACTAATTCTCTAAGTAAGTCTATACAGTTCTAACCTAAACAGAACTCACTTCTAAAAGTATAGTGTGTATCTATTAGGATTATGTTTTCTAGTTGTACAGACTCTCTCAAAAGCTTATTCACAATCACAGACTGTAATTTGAGTCAAAATTCATACAGGACTTATACATACTTCTTAGAATTCAAGGGAACCCTTCTACTACATATTACTTACAGACTGATAGTTAAACTGAGTAAGTTAATTAGAAGATTAAGCTCTATCTCTAAATGTTTATTAATTATTAGTAATCAGATTAGTCTGAATAAATAGCTCTAGCAGAATTTGTGTATAATAACTAGTAACACTTTGTAATAGGACAGTCTCTATTCTTCCTTAATTACAAAAGACATTTATACTAGAGGACAGTTCTGAACCAGAACAATAGTTCTAAATCTGTAACAGACTTTGTAGAACAGATACACAAGACTAGGGAGGACACACAAGTTCTTTTAAAGAAGGTAGTATAAGTTATAAAGTAGAACTATAATTAGAAGAGGTCTATAGTCAAGAATTACTAGTTTAGTAACTGTTAGTAACAGTATAGAGGGGACCTAAAGGCTCAGTAAGAGGACTCAGGCTACTGTTACAATTCTCCACTCTCTTACCTTCAGTTCTAAGGGTTCCACACCCTTCTGTACCAGAACTCAGGACTTCTGTCCCTCAGAGGCACTGTCTATAGACTATATGTGTGCTAACTCTTACTACTACCCTTCCTTACTTCATCATTCCATTCCTTTGGCCACTCCTTCATTCTCTGTTCATTCTATGGTCTCTTACCCTTTGTCCATCCCTTCATTCTTTGTACCTTTATTTTTGACATTCCTTTCTTTCATTCTTCATAGCTTATCATTCTTAGGGGCTCATACTCCCTGAGTGCTCTTGTGTAGTTTAGTATATATAGGCATACAAGATCAGACTAGTCCTGTAGTCTTGATCTTGTCTACTCTAGGTAGTCCTGTACTCTTAGGCTTACTCTATATACTCTACTCTTGTCTCACTCTCTCTCTCTACCTATTCTGTAAGTTCTGACTACATTCTAGTACTTGTGTTCTATATTTCTGTTGTGTAGGATAGTTATAGCCTGGGTCCTCTTGCTGAGCCTTCAGGTCCCCTCTACACTGTTGCTAACATCAGATCAAGACTACCCATTACTACCCTATGACTCTCCTACATTTCAGGCATTAGTACTTACTATTGTATTGATCTCTTTCCTTTGTCCTAACCCTTTTACATTCTTAAATTTTAAACTTTCTAAACCCTTTTAAACTTTTGCCACCCTTCTTCTATTCATTACCCCTTTTAGTTTAGTGTTGATCCCTTTGTAGTGTAGA
>NW_006761129.1:0-2828 GCF_000271605.1 Fomitiporia mediterranea MF3/22
ACAAAGAATGAAAGAAAGGAATGTCAAAGATAAAGGTACAAAGAATGAAGGGATGGATAAAGGGTAAGAGACTATAGAATGATACAAAGAATGAAGGGGTGGTCAAAGGAATGGAATGATGAAGTAAGGAAGGGTAGTGGCAAGAGTCAGCACACATATAGTTCATAGACAGTGCCCCTGAGGGACAGAAGTCCCAAGTTCTGGTACAGAAGGGTGCAGAACCCTCGGAACTGAAGGTACGAGAGTAGAGAACTGTAACATCACCCCCCCTCTAAAACCAATCATCCCGATTGGTGAGCATTGGGCTTGGTCAGCAGCTCAGGCATAGGTCAGAACAGTAGGGTTTGGAAATCTGTGAGGCAGAGTTGATGCAGAGCACCTGGATGAAGTTGATAGAAGTCTTGGATTGCCTTAGCAGTATGGGTGAGATTCTCAGCAGGTTCCCAAGTGCATTCTTCAACTGGGTATCCCTTCCAGTGAATAAGGAACTTGAGCTTTCCACACACCAGCTTGGCATCTGCTACATATTCTACTTCATATTCCAGTTCGGAACCAATGAGTTCTGGTGGAGGCAGTGGGGGTCTTTGTTGTGAAGGAAAACCCGGATTGTAGTATTGAGACAGCAGAACCTTGTTAAACACTGGGTGTATGCACTTCCATGTTGCCAGAAGTTGGAGTTTGTAGGCAGAGGTGCTGACCTTCTTTTCAATAACAAAGGGTCTGAAGCACTTGTTGTCCAACTTCTTCATTGGGCAATCCATGGTCAGGTTAGTGGCTTCCAGCATAACTTTGTCACTAGGCTGGTAATCCTTGGCTGCAGACCTCTTCCAATCATAGTTCTGCTTCATGACCTGTGCTGCCTTTTCCAAAAGAGCTTGTGTGTCCTCCCTGGTTCTGTGCATCCGTTCTACAAAGTCTGTTACAGATTCAGAACTGCTGTTCCAGTTTGGAACTGTCCTCTGGTACAGATGTCTCCCATGATTGAGGAAGAATGGGGACTGTCCTGTTGTGGAGTGTTGCTGGTTATTGTGCACGAATTCTGCCAGAGCTAGCCATTCAGACCAATCTGATTGCTGATGATTGATGAACATCCAGAGGTAGAGCTTGATCTCCTGATTGACTTGCTCAGTTTGACTGTCAGTCTGTAGGTGATAGGCAGTGGAAGGGTTCCCTTGAATTCTGAGAAGTGTATACAAGTCCTGCATGAATTTCAACTCGAATTACAGTCTGCAATCATGAATGAGCTTCTGAGGGAGTCTGTACAACTGGAAGACATGATCCTGATAAATGCACACTATGCCTTCAGAAGTGAGTTCCGTTCGGGTCAGAACCGTGTGGACTTGCTTGGAGAATCAGTCAACAATCATGCAGATAGTGTTGTAACCCCAAGACTTGGGTAGCTTACCAATCAGGTCTACTGAGACTTCTTCCTAAGGGTGATCCAGGATCCAATGCAGATGTAGGGGAGCCTGAACCCTTGTCCAGTGGGCCTTAGTCTGTTGGCATGTATTGCAACCAGTCACATACTTCAGGATTTCCCTCTGCATTCTGGGCCACCAGTAGTTCCGAGTGATGAGTTCCTGTGTTTTGTGTTGGCCCAAATGTCCTACAGTTGGATTGTTGTGATGAGCTTGGACAATGTCCTCCCACAGTTTCCAATCCTTCAGAACATACAGTCGGCCTTCCTAGTAAACCTGTCCATCCTTGTCCTCCTCCCAATCCCTAGCCTGTTTCTCCAGTTGCTTCACTACAACCTGGTCCCACGTGTGTCTCAGAGCTTACTGTATGCAGGTGACAAAGTTGACATCCTTGGATTTGAGTCGGATCTCTCGGATCGTCTCGGACGCAAAATGGGAATTGTCTAGGAGAACAAGATTTTCATTATCATTCTCCCCCCTTTCATGACCTGCTCGTCTCGAGAGTAAATCAGCTTTTGTCATTTGTGTTCTAGGTTTGTGGGTCAGCACAAAGTTGAAGTCCTACAGTTCTAACATCCAGCAGGCCTGGCAGCAGTTGAGCTTCTGAGGCGCCTGGAAGTACTGGAGATTAAGGTGATCACTCCAAATCTCAAACTTCTGTGCAGCACTGAGGAGATATTGACACCACTCTTCTAGGGAACAGACAATTGCAAGGAGTTCCTTGTCATAGATAGGGTAGTTCCGTTCTGTTACAGAGAGGGATTCCAATCGGAACACTATTGGACACCACTTTCTGTCAATGAACTAGGACAGTACTGCTCCATTTGCAAAGTCAGAAGAGTTGGCTTCGACTCAGAACTTGTCCACAACTGTCAGAACTACTAATACAGGCTTGCTAGTGATGGCCTGCTTGAGGGACTCAAACACAGACTACTGCTGATCATCCCATTACTAAGGAACATCCTTGCTAGTGAGATTGTGAAGGGGCTGGGCAATGGTACTGAAGCCTTGAATAAAGCATTGGTAGTAGTTTGCAAACCCAAGGAACACTTGGACCTGTTTCAGGTTCTAAGGTTGTGGCCAGTTCTGAACTGCAGTTACCTTTGCTGGATCCATGCAGACCTCTCCTCCACCAATCACAAAGCCCAGATAATCCACTGACTCCTGTACAAAAGAGCACTTTGCTTCTTAGAGGAACAGTTTATTATCTCAGAGCTGTTGTAGAACTGCTCAGATCAGTCAGTAATGGTGCTCGACTGTCTGGGTGAAGATCAGAATGTTATCCAGATACACACCAACGTGCCCCAAGTCAATCAGATCCGTGAGGATGTGATTCATGAATGACTGGACATTGCAGGCAAGTTGGTTAGTCTGAAGACTATTACAGTCTAGTTGTACATCTGTGATTGG
>NW_006761130.1:0-2825 GCF_000271605.1 Fomitiporia mediterranea MF3/22
TATTACTAGTAATTTCTTTTTACTTTGCTGTGAAACTAATGAATCATGCTAGTAAAATGTATATCCAGTGTTGCAATGATATCCTTCTTTAATCATTGCTGTCTGCATTCGTCTATGTTTGTATATATGTTAAACATTCAGCAATAGCTGATTTATGTCTTTGGATTGAAGCTTTGCATTGATTGTATATCAGTAATATCAATAATATTATTTGTTTTTGCTAGATTGCTTCATTCTGAGATTGATGAGGTTTTATGCTAACATATATTTGTTGCATAGATATTATATCTGGCTGCAGGCAGCTTGCTATGTGTCTAGGTGCATCATATATGTATTATATCATGAATGTATCATTTGTTCATTTGCTTTACATTATCGTTTATATTTATATATTAATGTTGCATTCTGTAATGAATCGTTTCTGATGCATCCTGAGTAACTATGCAATCTGTTGCATTATTTCTTCAATAGCCAACATAATTATCCGTTGTAAATCGTTAGTAATGTACGTTCGTATTATTTGTTATTAACAGTGTTATTGTGAATTGTTGTGATTGTGATGTCATGAATATTTATTAGTATTATGGCTATTGTTCTTTGCTTTTTCTTTTTGCAAAGAATGATGTATTGTAACACAATCTGCATATAAGTGATATATTGGATTATGTTTACTATAATAGTCTCCTAGCATACTTTAGTTAATCTAGTGGTATGCACAATTGTAGTATTTGTTCAATGTTTTATTTGTTAATTGATTTGCTAGGTAAAGTGTTTTATATAATGGTTTTATTTATTTTATTTGAATCATTGTATAGATATACTTATTAGTATCTATCCAATGTATTTCATAATGTTATAATGCTGTTCACACTTGTATTAATTGCACAGTGAGGGCAAATTAATTGTTCGTACAAGAATTGATTTAATAGTTTTATTTGATTATATGTATGTGCTCCATACTTGTTTGTATAGTTATTATCTTTGTATTGTTCAATTGTAGTTGTGAATTATATTGCAATTATATTTGTATTATTGTATGGATATATTATTTATTGTTTTATGTACGTTCCGAAGTATTATTTTCGTTATTCATCACTTTTATCCATGAACTATAGTCTGGATTGATGAATTATTTTGTTATATGATGTGATAATTGTCTGTATTTTATTTATTTTTGTATTAAACATTGTTAAGTTAATTGGATTATTATATTAATATTATTTGCCAAGTATGAGCATTCGTTTCATAGTGGAATTATTATTTATTTAACGTTGAAGTTCAATCACACATTACATTGACTTCCATTATTTGTTCCAATCAATGTTATTTTGTGTTGCATTGAATGATTTACCTTTGTGATCCATTATATCTGTCTGTAACTTCTATTACTTATTGTTTTTTAGGATCAGTGATAAGATCAACGTTTCCACGTCATGAATATTCATTTGTTCATCTGCAGTTTTGCATTGTGAACGTTTGCACATTTGCTGCAAAGAATGCTTTGGGAATATGTGCCATTTCTAGGCTTTATTATTATTAATTTATTAATTATCCGTTCGAATAACTTTTATAAGCATTGAAAATGTTATGTGATGTATAACTTTTATATTCTTTAATAAAGTATTTTGCATTTGACAGATTTGTTGGATTCATTGTGGATTTCACTTAGTGACATAGTCAATATGTCTGCATTAAGAATTCAATGTTCATCATTAGTGTGTATATTATTCAATTACTCCCCTTCAATTTGAGAAGGTTATTCTTTGAGTAATTGACAAGTAGTGTAAGTACATAAGTACATCATTGATTTCCTTTCATGTATTTGTAATCCAACAAGTAGTGTTAATACTTTGTTGTTTTACTTTTGTACATTCGTCAGTATGTGTTATAATATAACAGTATGTTTTAAGTTAACTTGTGATGTTTGACATACATCATTTTGTTTAAACATTATACTGTAACATTGTACTGTTTGTTTTATAAATTTTAATGTGATGTTTGTAATATGTCTGTAATATTTCAGACATGCTAAGAAATCTTCTGTGTGTTTGCAGTTACAACATTGGTTGCACATCTATTCATATCTCTGATAAGATGTAATAGATATGCTTGCATCTGCTTTTCTTTATATATTATACTGTCTGAGATAATGTGTTAAACGTTTTATTAATTTATTTAATCTTATTATATTATGATTGTTTTTGTTTGTAATCATTATAATAAGTGTGTCCATTGTAGTTTTTCTGTTGTTTGTTGTACTAGCCATATTAGCATAGTACTTCACTTGTATATAAGCTTTGTAGCTTCAATATAAGTTTATTTATACTTTGTTAAAGTATATCTATGTTCTGTGCAATTAAATATGTTCTGTTACATTGTTGTAGTAATGGTAGAGGTATTATTCTACTGTTCACTGTTATTATACATTGTTATTATATGTTTACACTATCATAGGTGTAAAGTATTGTTATTTGTTTAAAGACTATAATTGTGTACTCGTTCCTGTACCATAGTTACTGTAATGTACTTTGTAACTTTATTATTATTATTATTATTATTAATTCGTCTGTAGATAGTTGTACACTTTCATAAACTGTATTAGTGTGTAGATATTGGATGTCTTAGATATCAGATGGATATCTACTAACTTGTTTTATCTCATATCTGACATGTCTGACATATCTGAGACATGTCTTACATTAATTGTTTGGCTGTGATATTACTATATGTGTTATTATTTTATTTATACTATAATATATGCATGTTTGTTGACAGTGTCTATCATTTGTACTATTATAATATTAATAGCAGATGAGTAGCATTTG
>NW_006761131.1:0-2824 GCF_000271605.1 Fomitiporia mediterranea MF3/22
ATTCTTACTGTAGTCCAATACTATCCTGTGATTATGCCTGAAATCCAATACTAGCTTTACTATTTGATCAAACACTTACTGTTCAGTGAATGTCTATCTGAAAAATGTGGTTTCTCCTGCAATTTTTGATAAAATACCTGTAGAAATGTGTAACTGAGGTATATTGGGTGCTAAATACCCTACTGATCCTAAGAAACCTTGTAACAAATCTTTATTAGTAGGTACTTTCCATTGTTGAATAGAATCAACTTTATGAGGGTCCATTCTAATGCCTTGATCATTGATAATGTGTCCTAGTATCTTTAGTTCTTTCTGGAACAATTGCATCTTATGTTCACTGAGGTAGAATTTTTCCTTACACAATATATTAATGACAGTTCTAAGATGTCACATATGATCCTCAATCGTGTCTGAATAAATCACTAAGTCATCTAGGTAGATATCCATCCAGTCACCCAAGTAAGGCTGGAAAATGTGGTTCATTAATGCTTGATAGGTGGCTCTACTATTACAATCACCTAATTGTATTACTTCACTAACTATTGTTCCATCTGGAGTGTTGAATATTAATCTGTTTACATGCTCAGGGATTATTCTAATCTGTTCATACGTATCTTTGCCATCAATGAGTGATTTATACTTCTTGGAAGCAACTCTCCTCAATACTGATTCAATATCTGGTAAAGGAGATGATAGTTTCTTAGTATTCTTGTTGTGCTCTCTAAGATCAATGATGGTTCTCAATTGTATAGAGTCTTCCTTGGTCTTTCTAGGCTTTTGAAGTAGTAGTATAAGTATTGTGTTTGATTCTGTAACTACTTTCCATCTTCCTGATTGAATATAGTCCTTTCTCTTGTTTTGCCATTGCTCTCTCAAAGGATCTGGACAAGTTGCCCTACAGAACTTGTATTTTTTATCCTCATCTATGAGTGGTATACTATGATTAATGGCTCTGAGAGGTGGTAGAGGCGTTTCTGACGTGTCTTTGAACAAATCCATAGCATATTGCTTGATTTCTTGTCTGCATTTGTCAATTTCTCAATCATAAGTATTAATAACCTTTGATGAAACGATTGTGACTTGTTCTCCTGTTATTGGTAGAGGTATTGTGCTTTCAATCCATAGTCTAGACTCATTGAAACTGATAGAAATCTTGTGCTGGAAGAGGAACAGTGTTCCTAGTATAATATCATAGTTATCCAAATTCATGATATCCAAGTGCTGTATTGTGTTTATCTCTCTGTATTGTATTCTAGCGTTGGTACAATAGTTTACTTTCAATCTAGAGCCTTGTACTACTAATTGTATAGGTAGAGGTTTGGCTAATGCAAGTTTCCTGACACCTATTTGATCTGCAAACTTGGTGGACATGAAATCTGCTAATGATCCTGAATCAATTAATGCTCTTACTAATTCTCTATTGATTTTGATTGTAATTATGATAGGACATGGTATTGATCTCTTAAAGTCCTTAGCATAAGCTGTAGTACACTCAATTGTATTAAAATCATTGAAGTTAGTGGTCATAGTGTGGATTTGCATAGGTAAATCATACATATATGCTCTATTTCCAGATATGGGATGCAAGTCAATGTTTTCCATGCTCACAACTGAATACATTGGCTCAAACAATTCAGGATTAAAGATATCCTCTATCTCTAATAGTTCCTGATGATTGCAAACGTATTTGGCTGAATATTGAGCTTGTCTGAGTAGAGAATACCATTCTCTGACATCAAATCTGTTCAGAAAAGCAATCTTAACAGGTAATGTGTACTCATTTCTGTTCTCCCAATTGTCTATGATTGTAAACTGTGTATCTGTACTTCTGAAAACATAGAATCGATTGTGTAGATACTTATTCCAAAGTCTTCTGTTGTATTTCCAGTCAAAACAGTATGGAATTCCTTCCATAAGACATCTAGTAATTCCAAAACATACTGTATCATTGTATTCACTGTAGAAATAGCCATTTCTGTAGATTGATCTCATTCTCCTCTGATTTCTCTTTCTAAGTTCAGTGTTTACAAGGGGAATCTTCAATTCTGAAGTGTCAGAAGAGGTTTGTGGCTTCAAATCCGATTGTTCTAGACCAAATACTTGCAAAATAGTATTGTAACCAACTAATGAATCATAATTCTCATTCTCCTGAGTTGTAGACTTGTAACTATTGTCTGCATAATGTATCTGAATAGCCATAGATTGTATTCACAATGTAGAAGATGATGGATCCATTGTATTGTCTGCTATAAGATCCAAATCCAAGTAATTATTGTCTTCCAAAGTATTGGTTAACTTATCTAGAGTGGAATAATTGATATTAACACTCTTAGACAATGTATTTGCATTGGAAACACTGTTCAGCTTTACTGTACTGTGTGTAGGACAATCTTTAGCTAAATACATAGTCTGTTTACAAATAAAACATTGTCCTTTAGCTCTCATATTGTCTAGTTCAGCTTGTGAATGCCTTTTTACACCTGTAGAATAAGTTTTCTTACTGTTCTCTTACTTATTCTGCCTGGTATCTTTGTACTTTGGTTTGTAGTCCTTAGATTGGTCTTTCTCTTTAGGACTTACACTGTTAGACTGTATGTGCTGCCTGTTACAATTATTACAATTATAATCATAATTCCTGTCCTTTGGTCAATTCTTATTGTCATTCCTGTAGTTCCTCTGGTCATTCTTCTTCCATCTGTCTTTTCAATAGTCTTCTTTGTTACTCTGAGGATAGAATCAATCTCTAGTATCTGTATGCCATTTAATTCCAACAGCTTCATTTGCTTTTTCAATGTTCTCAAGCCTGTCTTTGAATTCTTCATAC
>NW_006761132.1:0-2824 GCF_000271605.1 Fomitiporia mediterranea MF3/22
CTACTAAGTAGAGAAACATTGCTTTACATATTTAAAATATACAACAAATTGTTGGCTTCAACTTGGAAGAAAAATGCCTTATAACTACAAGGCTATTATGATGCAGACAGACGAATGACAGAAGGACATAAAGCAATAAATGGCTATGTCTTTCAATTAGCTAAATCAACCATATCTTGGTCAAGCAAACAGTAAAACCTGGTACCACTATCTGTTTACAAAGTAGAGTTGCAAGCACTAGCATATGCTACTCAAGAAGCTATTTGGCTCAAACAATTTGCTGAAGAAGTACTACAGACTGAATCAGCACCCATTACAATTTATTACAATAATCAAGGTGTAATAAAGACTGTAAAGTCTGACAAAATAATGTACAATGCTCACACTAAACATCTTGATTTACAAAAAGACTTTGTACAATGTTACATTCAAAATGAATACATCAATGTATGCTATGTTCAATCACAGAACCAATTAGCAGACATCCTTACAAAGGCTCTCTATGTTCTACAGATCAAGCATCTAAACAAACTATTAGGCATACAGTCTTAGTTCTTAATTAATGCTTGAAGGGGAGTATTAGATTGTGCTCTGGATTAGGAAATCCTCAATTGCCTTATGTAGAATTACTACACTTGTGTCAGCAACAGTGTAGAGGGGACCCAAAGGCTCAGCAAGGGGACCCAGGCTACAACTATCCTACACAACAGAAATACAGAACACAAGCACCAGAACATAGTCAGAACTTGCAGAACAGACAGAGAGAGAGAGTGAGACAAGAGTAGAGTATATAGAGTAAGCCTAAGAGTACAGGACTACCTGGAGTAGACAAGATCAAGACTACAGGACCAGTCTGATCTCATATGCCTATATATACTAAACTACACAAGAGCACTCAGGGAGCATGAGCCACTAAGAATGATAAGCCATGAAGAATGAAAGAAAGGAATGTTAAAGATAGAGGTACAAAGAATGAAGGGATGGACAAAGGGTAAGAGACCATAGAATGATACAAAGAATGAAGGGGTGGTCAAAGGAATGGAATGATGAAGTAAGGAAGGGTAGTAGCAAGAGTCAGCACACATATAGTCTATAGACAGCACCCCTGAGGGATGGAAGTCCCAAGTTCTGGTACAGAAGGGTGCAGAACCCTCAGAACTGAAGGTACAAGAGCAGAGAACTGTAACATCACCCCCCCTCTAAAACCAATCATCCCAATTGGTGAGCATTAGGCTTGGTCAGCAGCTCAGGCATAGGTCAGAACAGTAGGGTTTGGAAATCTGTGAGGCAGAGTTGATGCAGAGCACCTGGATGAAGTTGATAGAAGTCTCAGATTGCCTTAGTAGTATGGGTGAGATTCTCAGCAGGTTCCCAAGTGTGTTCTTCAACTGAGTATCCCTTCCAGTAGATAAGGAACTTGAGTTTTCTGCACACCAGCTTGGCATCTACTACATACTCTACTTTGTATTCTGGCTCAGAACTGATGAGTTCCAGTAGAGGCAGTAGGGGTCTTTGTTGTGAAGGAAAACCTGGATTGTAGTATTGAGACAGTAGAACCTTGTTAAACACTGGGTGTATGTGCTTCCATGTTGCCAGAAGTTGGAGTTTGTAGGCAGAGGCACCAACCTTCTTTTCAATAATGAAGGGTCCAAAGCACTTGTTGTCCAACTTCTTCATTAAGCAATCTGTGGTTAGGTTAGTGGCTTCCAGCATAACTTTGTCACCAGGCTGGTAGTCCTTGGCTGCAGACCTCTTCTAATCATAGTTCTGCTTCATAACCTGTGCTGCCTTTTCCAAAAGAGCTTGTGTGTCCTCCCTAGTTCTGTGCATCCGTTCTACAAAGTCTGTTACAGATTCAGAACTACTGTTCCAGTTCAGAACTGTCCCCTAGTACAGATGTCTCCTATGATTGAGAAAGAACAGGGACTGTCCTGTTGTAGAGTGTTGTCAGTTATTGTGCACAAATTCTGCCAGAGCTAGCCATTCAGACCAATCTAATTACTAATGATTGATGAACATCTAGAGGTAGAGCTCAATCTCCTGATTGACTCACTCAGTTTGACTGTCAGTCTACAGGTGATAGACAGTGGAAGGGTTCCCTTGAATTCCAAGAAGTGCATACAAGTCCTGTATGAATTTCAACTTGAATTACAGTCCACAATCATGAATGAGCTTCTGAGGGAGTCTGTACAACCAGAAGACATGATCCTGATAAATGCATACTATGCCTTCAGAAGTGAGTTCTGTTTGGGTCAGAACCATATAGACTTGCTTAGAGAATCAGTCAACAATCACACAGATAGTGTTGTAACCCTGAGACTCAGGTAGCTTGCCAATCAGGTTCACCAAGACTTCTTCCCAAGGGTGATCCAGAATCTGATACAGATGTAGGGGAGCCCAAACCCTTGTCTGGTAGGCCTTAGTCTGTTAGTATGTATTGTAACCAGTCACATACTTTAGGATTTCCCTCTACATTCCAGGCCACCAGTAGTTCCAAGTGATGAGTTCCTGCATTTTGTGTCAGCCCAGATGTCCTACAGTTGGATTGTTGTAATAAGCTCAGACAATGTCCTCCTGTAGCTTCTGATCCTTCAGAACATACAGTCAGCCTTCCTAGTAAACCTGTCCATCCTCATCCTCCTCCCAATCCCTTGCCTGCTTCTCCAGCTGCTTCACTACAACCCAGTCCTGTGTGTGTCTCAGAGCTTACTGTATATAGGTGACAAAGTCAACATCCTTGGATTTGAGTCAGATCTCTTGGATTGTCTCAGACACAAAACAGGAATTGTCTAGGAGAACAAGATTTTTGTTATTATTCTCCCCC
>NW_006761133.1:0-2823 GCF_000271605.1 Fomitiporia mediterranea MF3/22
TGTGTTAAACGTTTATTAATTTATTTAATCTTATTATATTATAATTGTTTTCGTTTGTAATCATTATAATAAGTGTGTCCATTGTAGTTTTTCTGTTGTTTGTTGTACTAGCCATATTGGCATAGTACTTCACTTGTATATAAGCTTTGTAGCTTCAATATAAGTTTATTTATACTTTGTTAAAGTATATCTACATTCTGTACAATTAAATATGTTCTGTTACATTGTTGTAGTAATGGTAGAGGTATTATTCTACTGTTCACTATTATTATACATTGTTATTATATGTTTACACTATCATAGGTGTAAAGTATTGTTATTTGTTTAAAGACTATAATTGTGTACTTGTTCCTGTACCATAGTTACTGTAATGTACTTTGTAACTTTATTATTATTATTATTATTATTAATTCGTCCATAGATAGTTGTATGCTTTCATAAACTGTATTAGTGCATAGATATCAGATGTCTTAGATATCAGATGGATATCTGCTAACTTGTTTTATCTCATATCCAACATGTCTGACATATCTGAGACATGTCTTACATTAATTGTTTGGCTGTGATATCACTATATGTGTTATTATTTTATTTATACTATAATATATGTGCATTTGTTGACAGTGTCAATCATTTGTGCTATTATAATATTAATAGCAGATGAGTAGTGTTTGCTTTCTCAATCCTTCTAACGTTTGTCCATAGTATGATCAGTTATTTATAATAACATGATCTCTGTAATATTATAGAATATTTTAGTGATTAAATGTTGTAGTAAGTGATACTCATTATAGTTTCAGTATTGCCTGCATAGATTATGTTATTACTGGGCCAATGATCATAATCACTAAGATGACAATCATATAATGTCTGGGTTGTATGTAGTATAGTAGATTGTGTGTTTATAGCATATCAATTTGCATTTGGGATACTCAGACAGGTGAGTTGAGTTCTGTGTTGTAGTATACTGTATGTATGCATGTAATGTATAGAACTGTATAGAGCATAAATGTAGTAGAATGTAGATAAAGTGTAGGCAGGGAGTGTAAGGCTCATAACCTGTTAAGAGGGGGTTATGTGAGAGGCTTAGAGGGATCACACAAAGAGGGGGGATAGTGGACTCAGCTTACTCTACTTAGTGTCATTGTCTATTGATTCAGTAGGTATATATAATATGTAGCTATGTCTTAAGTATGTCTATTACTTATATGTATCATTCCATATATGTTAACACTTCCCTTTCTTTCATTCTTTGTAGCTTATCATTCTTAGTAGCTTATACTCTCTGAGTACTCTTGTGTAGTTTAGTATATATAGGTGTACAAGATTAGACTAGTTTTGTAGTCTTAATCTTATCTACTCTAGATAGTTCTGTACTCTTAGGCTCACTCTATATACTCTACTCTTGTCTTACTCTCTCTCTCTACCTATTCTATAAGTTCTGACTATGTTCTAGTACTTACATTCTGTATTTCTGTTATGTAGAATAGTTGTAGCCTAGGTCCTCTTACTAAGCCTTCAGGTCCCCTCTATACTGTTACTGACATTAGATTAAGACTCTCTATTACTACCCTACAACTCTCCTACATTTTAAGTATTAGTACTCACTATTGTGTCAATCTCTTTTCTTTGTCCTAACCCTTTTACATTTTTAAATTTTAAACTTTTTAAACCCTTTTAAACTTTTGCCACTCTTCTTCTATTTATTACCCCTTTTAGTTTAGTACTGATTCCTTTGTAGTATAAATATAAACTCTTTTACACTAACTACCACCCTTACTGTCCTGCCAAATCAATAGTTACAAGTAGAACTAGCTTAATATGTGTAAACCTCTATTTAAGAGGCTTTTACTAACTATGTGCTTCTAACCCTTTTAGAACCTGTTCTAATTATTCTAGAAGTTGTAACCCATTCTAGAAAGAAAGTGTATATAGTCTACCCTTTAGACTTTAATAAGTAGCTCTTCAAGGATTTCTAGTACTAAGTTGAACTATACATAGTTGTTACTTTAACTAATCTATTCTCAGATCTTAATTGTGTTCTATTTGTCCTCTCCTTTATAAAGGAAGGTAATATAGTTACTTAGGCCTAGAACTAGATTAAAGACTATTAGATTAGAAGTCTGATCTGACTTTAGAACAATGAGTTGTATTCAGAATTCATAGAGTAGCTCTGTGCTTCCTTTATTAATCTGAATAAGAAGTATAATATATAGAACAAGCTTGTGTCTTTGTAACAGGGCAAACATTCTACTAATACTTTCTTTTAGGAGTTTAATATTCTAGCCTAGAAGGTAGGATTTATACTTAGGTTTAATAATGTTCTTATTAGAATACTTGAAAAAGCTCTTTACTCAGAACTGGTTAATAAGATTCTTAGGATAATGTTAGAACTAGTTACTTACACTGAGTAGAAAACATGTACTATCTTCTTTAATTAAACTGTAACTTAAATGTATTAAGTCTGTATAGAATGCTTGTACATGTATCTAGCTCTAACAGTTCTGAGTCCTTAAATTAATCTGTCTGTAATTTATAATTAATCTGTTCTAATAAACATTAGAGAAGTCTAAAAGTAAGAAGCATACTTTGTCTACAGAAAGTTAGAGTATTAGATTAAGAACTGTTTATAGAAGTAATAGTATATCTGTTAGGTTATTAGAGTAATAATGAGTAACAAGTAGGATTTGTAGTAAGAAGCCTTTTCTACAAATCTAGAAGTTACTTTAGAACTTTTAGACTCTAACTATATACTCTAGGATTTTGTAAAGGCCTAACAGTAAATATAGTACTAAAGGGCTATAACTCAGATTTTTAATAGTC
>NW_006761134.1:0-2818 GCF_000271605.1 Fomitiporia mediterranea MF3/22
ACGTTAGTAACTTACTACAAAGTTCAGTACTGCTGCACTAGGACGTTCTCTGCAGCCATGGATGTGTCTTCGATCAGTCCTGTAGTGGACTGGACGTGTTCCTGTCTGGCTTGGACAAGTTCTGTGGTGGAACTGGTGGAACTTGCAGCAGATTGGTTGGAATGGCTGTTGGATTGAGTGGAAAGCAGTGGATTCAGCAGTAGAGTAATGCCTTGAGTGTTGAATGAGCTCAGAGCACTCATATTGAGTACTGAAGTAAGATTGGTGGACGTTGAGGGCAGTTGTGGCTCGATCCAAGGACGTTTGCAGTTGTGTGAGTGGAATATAGCAGTTCCATTATTGATTTGCTCAGCTCTACGCTTTGCACCTAAGTAAAACAGTAAGGTATATGCACTTGTAATAATATAATGTAGAATATATGCACATTTACCTTGGTTCGAAGCCATGTTCTTATGGTATACAAAGTCCTGGGACACTTGTATCATCTTAGTATGTTGAACACAGTCTTGGAACAGTGGTAGCAGGCTCAGTCTCGTATGAGAAGGAATGTGGAAGTTATACAAGCATAATACAATGAGATAACACTCTAGGAGTTGCATAGTAGGGTCAAGGGAATTGTTGTGGATAGCCCTGGAGAAAGCTGCAATCTCCTTGAGCTCCTCTCAATCAAAAACGTAGTCAGTGCTTGTACTGTGGTTGTGAGTAACCCAATCCTGCATGATTGGTTGTGCTTGAGGGCCAACTAAGAGTTGTAGAGGAGGATGAGGCATATTTGTACCTTGTAGAAAAGCAGATGCAAATGTATGAGCAACGGATTCTTGAGTAGTAGACATGATATGTGTAGTAAAGTGACTATATGCACAGTTTTTAAAGCCTTTGCATATGTCTACCTGTATGTCCATGCTGTAGCATTGTGTTTGAAAGGTTGCCTCATGTTTTACTAGACTGATACTAACCTGAGGGTCATCAGTATCGAGTTTTCCCTTTCCTAGAGTTAGTGCATTGATAGAATCGATTCCAAGTATGTCTAAGTATTCCTTTAATGCCTCAAGGTGTGCAATTTTATTATAGGGTAGCTATGTGTGATCTCTGGACTTCCATAGTACTTTGAACAAAGCAGTAGTCCCTTGTCCTGTATGAGTTTCAATCGAATCTACTGTCCATTCCTTGTTCTCATTGTTTAATCCAGTAACTTGTCCTACTTCCCTTCCAGGGAATAATCTATTGTTGTTTGGAACATGTATCCTAAGTAGTGATGAATGAAATACTGGGTGTATGTTACAATTCCTCATTTCCCTGGGTAGATCTAGTTCAAATGCCTTGTTTCCTGTGTTCTGGATTATTCTGTAAGGTCCTATGTACTTTGGTACTAGTTTCCTTGCTTGCTGTCTTGGTAGATTCATGTTCTTTGTAGAAACATACACTAGATTGTTTAATTCGAAGGAAGAGGGTTGTCTGTGTCTATTAGCATGTCTAGTTTGCTTTACTCTTGCCTGAAGGATTGCATTGTGTGCCTGTAGTATTGCATCCTTTACTTTCTGAGCATAAGTCCTTACTCCAGGATATTCATCCTTCCTGGGATTGTTCCATATCAAGTTCCTTGGCATTCAGCTGTAATTTAGAAAGAATGGTGCATATCCTGTAGTTTCTGACCTTACTGTATTGATAGCATACTCAATCATAGGTAGTTTATGTATCCAATCCTTTTGTTTAGGAGAAATACACTGTCTAAGCATCTGAGTAATTGTTCTGTTCATTCTCTCAGTCGATCCATTGGTCTGTGGATGATATGTGCTTGATAGCTTCAATTTAATACTTATAAGTTCATGTAATCTTCTCCAAAACGTACTGGTGAATAGGGAATCATGGTTGCTAACAATGTAATTAGGCAATCCATACAGTTTATAGACATTTTCAAATACTATCTCTGCAATTTCTCTTGCTCTGTATGTTTGCCTAGTAGGAATAATGTGTACCATGCTAGTTAATAGACAAATAACTGTACAAATCATATCAAAAGGTCCCAAACAGTTCTTTGATTCAGGAAAAGGTCCAACAAAGTCCATTCCTATGCCTTCCCAAGGCCTATTAGGTACTGAGAGCAGATGTAGTAAACCAAACGGTTTCTGATTGTTAGGTTTGCTGATCTTGCATGTATGACACGAATTGCAGTAGGAATTAATGTCTATGATCATATCCTTCCACCAAACTTGTTCTCTAAGGTATGAAAGTGTCTTTTGCAGTCCTAGGTGTGCCAAAATAGAATGTGCATGCTCTATTACAATTTCCCTAGCGTTTCTGTTGTGTATTAGAATTCTAGGTATGTAAAGTATGTACCTCTCACCCTCCTGGCGAAATATGAGTCCATTTTTGACATGAAAATTCTGGAAGTGCTTTGGATCTTGTAATATCTGATTGAAGAAGTTATCCTCATGATATCTGCCTTTGAGACATTCTGGGAATTGTAAATCCAGTGAAGATTGAGCTATAATATCAGGTAATTGAGGTTCAATCGAGTTCCAGAGTTGATCAGTAGCATTCTTTAGTACTGGGACGTTCTGATCATTAATTTCTGATCTAATATCATTGTCTGAATGTCTGTATCCTTGTGTATTACTTCCAGTGTCTGGTACGTTTGCAGGTGAATTTATTTCATGCAAATCCAATTGTTCAGTGTCCTGAGGCAGTGTTTCCAATACCTCACTGTGTGTGTCTGTTTCCTGATCTTGCTTTGTGTTCTCTGGTATTGTAAACCAGCTTCTAGTCCTTGTAGTAGGCCTGCCCTCTGTTTGGAGGTCTGTCTGTGAGTTTCTGGCAT
>NW_006761135.1:0-2815 GCF_000271605.1 Fomitiporia mediterranea MF3/22
TTTTCTTTGATTTTGCTTTTAACTAATTGCAGATTATAGTTAGACTTACGCTTCGAACCCGCATGGTTTTCCCTGTAGTACGTTTTTTTTTTCCCACTGGGTTTTTCGTACACAGGTTTTCGTCCAGCGGCCCTTAGACCACTTTTGCATTTCTTTGGTCACAACAGCCTCAAAGTCATGTATTGAGAGCTTTGTTCCGTTCTGTTCCGTTCTGTTCCGTTCTCGTTCCGTTCTCGCACTGTTCTTGTTCTATTTTGGTTCTGTTTTTGTTCTGTTTCTTTTCGGTTTTGTTCCGTTCTTGTTCCGTTCTTGTTCCGTTCTCGTTCCGTTCTCGTTCCGTTAGTTTGCCTTACTTTCAGTATGCATATGGCCTTGCCTCTGTTGTTTACCTATCAATGCCGAGTCACTCTTATTACCTTACGATTATCACACTCGTGCTTTGGTAACATCACGCATTGCTATGAACATACGGAAAATACTATTCAAAACTACAGAGGGGGGATTATATTTGGCCGCTTCTACAGGCAGCTTTTACGTCGACCGTCTCACCTACGCTGGTTCAGTTGTTCCGAACGGAACGTCTAATTCCGTCCATCCTTCCGTCCATCCTTCCGACGCCTCGCCTTCGCGCCCATCCTAGCCCGTAGCCGCTCCACGTCCCGTATCGTCGTATCCAACATCGCACGATAGGCAGCCACCTGCCTTCCGAGGACACGAAGCTCGCGTTCGAGCTCCAGATCCTCTCGGAACTCACTGTCGTCCGACGAGTGTTCCGAGAGTTCACCTAGAAGAATGTCGTCTTCAAAAGCTATCGGTATTGATCTCGGAACGACTTACCCAGATCCTCCAGACGCACCCTCGACGGCCCAGCCACAGGGTACGGGTTCGTCACTATTGTCCTCCCCCGCCTCGACCGTGCATCCCTCGCCGCCTTACCAGTCTTTGCGAGAGAGCAACGGATCTTGCTCTTCTTGCATGCCGAGCATGCAATCGTCTCACCGTGCTCTTGAATGCACGCTACGTGCCGACGGACGCAGCTGCTGCACCTCCGACTCGTCAAAGGTGTCAGGCCACTGTCTGGCACTGACTCTGGCACTGGAGAACCGTTCCGGAACCGCAACTCGACCTGCCCGTTTTCAACCTCCTCCGCTACCCAGTCTGTCTCGTGGAAGTCCGATACGAACGACACGGAACGCCTCCTGCCCGAATATATGTAATCCGCATCTAGATCAAGTGACCGGTAGTAGTCAGTCGAATCATCAATAAGTAAAGAAGGGACTACGTACCGCTCGAGTCGTCCTCCTCATCATTCTGATGGCCTGGTTGCACTCCTTGCTGCTCACGAAGGAGCGCGTCCAACCTCTCGTTATCCGGCGTTTGATCCCGCTCGTGTGCTCGGTACGCGGACAACTCACGCTCCAGCTCGGAACCCGGCGGAACGTCTGGTTCACCCATAGGAGCACCTGTCTCAGCATCCTGGACGGTGCGCCTAACCACATCGGACAGCCTCGGAACTACGACCTCCACTACCTGCTTTGTCGGAGGAGCAACGCTCGGTTCGTCAACGGCCATGGCATCTTCATGCCCTCGAAGTGGTTCGCCGATCGGAGCATCCTCGCGGCTACCGTACTCCGCATCGATTTGCAACGCCCATGTTTCGAGTTGAAGCATGAGCTGCTGCGGCGCGGCAAGCACGAAGCTGGCCTGCGCACTTGATGCAGCGAGTGCATCCCAATCCGACTGTACTGTCTTGTCAGAAGACCCAGAGACGATGCGACGTCCAAGAACTTACCCGCAACCGCACCAGTTCCGCCCTCCACTCCGTTGCCGCCGATAGCCGATCCACCGTCCTTGCACGCTGCAGCAACTCCCGCGTCCTTTGGGCAAGGGCCCGCACTCGGTTGTAGACCTGATTCACTTCTTGCGACGACGACATGGTTGAAGAAGAAGGACGAACTCGAAAAGAAGCAGAAGATCGAAACATGAAGTGCGCCGGTTCGCGAATTTACGCCCTCGGGTGTGACTGGGGACAGTCACATTCTAAAACACCCGGGAGATGTCACGCTCTCGCAACACGTACGTTCCGATACGTTCCGATCGGAAGGGCTCAGTCGCATCAAAATCGCATCATCCTCACGTCAGCAATCCTTCGATTACGTCATCATCGCCCACACAATAGTCTTGGTCGCTCAACTCGGACTAGTTGGGTTCCGGACTCCAGTTCCGATTCACAAAGGCAAGACTCTGAGCCTTCGGACGGCTGGTCGATCGATACAAAGGGGACTCGGATCCGGAGTCCCGGATGGGTTGATACAAAGGAGACAGCGGTGGATTTGTTGTTCACAAAGGACTAGTAGCTACAAAGGACTCATAAATTCTATAAATACCCTCATGTAATTCGTACTTTCCAGGAATCAAGTTACTCTCTACTGCGACTCTTAGTGTGTAGTTTGACAGTCTCCTCAGTTAACGTTCCATCTCGCCTCGTCTCGTCTCGTATTGCCTCGTTCCGAAGTGCGGCTTCGTCGTTCCGCACTACTCTCGTCTTGTTAATCGTCACCTTCGGAACTCGTACGTTCCGCTCGGATCTACCTATTCCTTCTCACTCTTGACCCCTCTCGGCGTCCGTACCTTGCGGACTCAACTGACCTCTTCTACCTCAACCGGTACTTGAGATCGACACTAGTGTTTGTGTTCTGTATTTCTGTTGTGTAGGATAGTTGTAGCCTGGGTCCCCTTACTGAGCCTTCAGGTCCCCTCTACACTGTTACTGACATTAGATCAAGACTACCCATTACTACCCTACAACTCTCCT
>NW_006761136.1:0-2813 GCF_000271605.1 Fomitiporia mediterranea MF3/22
TACTATACTACTAATTTCCCTATTGTAGGAATAGTTTAATGTCTTATTCAGGACTTAACTCACTCAATTAAGAGCTACCTTACTATAACAATCTCTTTTTCCTTTAGATTCATTATAGGAACAGTTTAAAGTCCTATTCAGGACTCTATACTATAATATTCTTGTCCTTTTAGAATTTTGTAGGAATAGTTTAGTGTCATATTCAGGACAGTATATTCTATTATACCTCTACCTTGTCCAGAGTCTATTATCTCCTCCTATAGGAGTGACTCCCCTTTTGATAGTTTCTCTCAAGAAGTTTTTGTCTTCCTCACTTTTTGCTTTCAAAAAGTATCTACTCATAATTATTTCCCATGTTCTTCTGACCCATGGTTTGTTGACTGCTTCTGCTTCTTCATACTGTACTATGTATTTCTGTCTTATTTGTTCAATAAGAGCTCTTAGTATCCTGTCTGGATCTGTAATACTGTTTATATCTTCTTGAGTAAGTTGTGGTTGTATTTCTTATTGTCTTTCAAGTTGTTGTATAATAGAATCTCCTTGTATAGTATTGTGTTCCTTCATTTTACTATACTCTTCCTCACAATTAGTATGTTCCTCTTCTAATTGTAATGTTTTTATATAGTATGTACTATTGTCTTCTTCAGATTCTGTATCCCAAGTATTATTTCTCCTTTTCTAAGGTTGCTATCTCCTATAATTACTTGTTTGTCTCCTTTTTGTTGTTAGAGGTTGGTTTTCTATAGTAGGTTTATTGTTCAGCTGAAGTTTTTCCAACCCTTCTCTAATCTCTTTTGTACTTGAATCTGAAGCTAGAATACTAAAGTATTCTGAAGACTCTGATTTCCTTTTCATCCAGTCTTTCCACATTTGCTCTTCTTGTAGGATCATGTCTCCTGTGTCCTGTTCCTTAACTGGTATTCTTTTACTTATTAGTAAACCATGCCCTAGTCTCTTTGTTAACCAGTTTTCTAAGTGTAGTGGCTTTACTACTGTTGGATGATTTATATGAAATTCTCTGATTAACTTTGCTGAATTAGTTAATCCTTTTCCAAATAGTTCCCATGTGTTATCTATGTCTGGATAGCCTAACCATTTGATCAAATATTAATATTTGTTCCTCCTCTTCCTACTATCTAGTATGTTTTCTACTGTGTATTCCCATTCCTTGTTGATTAACTCTGGGTCTGAATTAGTATGTACTTGTCTTCCTAGATATTCCTTTTCTCTGTAAGGTATTAACAATCCTGAGTAGAAAACTGGATGAATATTCATCCCTTCTGGTAGTTTTAACTTGTAATTTACTACCCCCATTTGTTTTTCTATTTCAAATGGTCCTATATACCTGTTTGCCAACTTTCTAGTTGGTACTGCTAGATTTAAGTTTTTACTATCTAGTAAAACTAAATCTCCTTCCTTCAATTCTGGAAGATTTCCCCTGTGTTTGTCAGTATACTTTTGCATTTGTTCCTGTAATTTCTCTATTGCTTCCTTAGTATTTGCTTGTACTATCTTTATTTCTTCAAGGTATTTGTCTGCTTCCTCTACATTTGACTTTCTATAATTAAAAGTCATGTTAGGATGCCTTCCATATATCAGGTAAAAGGGTGTATGTTTGGTAGCAGAATACTGTTTATTATTATAGGCAAATTCTGCTGTTAGGATAAACTCCTCCCAATCTTCTTGTCTGTAATTAACATAACACCTTAGATACTGTTCTAATTCCTGATTTACTCTCTCTGTTTGTCTATCTGTTTCTGGATGGTAAACAGTTGATAATGCTTGTTTAATACCTAACTGTACACATATTTGCTTAGTAAAGTTACTAGCAAATTGTAGTCCTCTATCTGTAGTTATTTTCAAAGGTAATCCATGTTTTGAGAAAACATGTTGTATGAATAACTTTACTGTTTCTTTAGAATCTATCTCCTTTTTACAAGGGATAAAGATTCCCATCTTTGAAAATCTGTCTACAATTATTAGTACTACATCTTTACCAGTTTGTGTAATTAGTAATCCTGTTATAAAATCTGCTGTAACATGTTCCCAGGGTCCTGTTAGAATTTTTAATGGTTGTAATGGTGGTTGTGTTTTTCCTCTCTTGTGTTTTGTCTTTTAACATATTACACAAGTATCTACATATTCTTTTATCCAGTTAGTTATTCCTGGCCAATAATATGTTCTCTTTACTAATTCCAAAGTCTTTCTGAGTCCTGGATGTCTAGCTATAACACTATTATAATATTGTTAAACTATTCTGACTTTTTCCTCCTGTTTACCTTCTCTTAGTAACAGTATTTTATTACTGTAGTTAGTTCCTGAGTCTGTTTCTGTAGTTTCTTCTACAGTCATTGTTTTTATCTGTATTTCTGACTCTTTGAACATTTCCTAAGGGAGTAATACAACTTTCTGATTATCCTTTTCTTCCAGCTCATAGTCAGGTCTTCTAGAGAGTGTATCTGCTCTATTTTTCTTGCCTGCTCTGTATTCTATTTTGAAGTTGTATCTGCTTAGTTCTAGTGCCCATCTTGCTTGTCTTCTGTTTAACTGCTTTTTGTTTTAAAAAGTTTTCAAATTAGATTGGTCAGTTATTATTCTAATTTGATGTTTGGCTCCTTCCAAATAATGTCTCCAGTTTGCTAATGCTTTTATAATAGTATATAATTCCTTGTCTGGTGCTGCATAATTTCTTTCCTGTTTACTAAAAGTTGAAGAATAATAAGCTATAGGATGTAATTCTTTATCCTCCTGTTCTTGTGATAGTATTACTAAGCATACAAAATCTGATGCATCAGTTTCTACTACAAACTGCT
>NW_006761137.1:0-2812 GCF_000271605.1 Fomitiporia mediterranea MF3/22
ATATCATAAATAGATAGTTTGTTCATTGTTTTTAATAAATGATTATTGTACAAAATAATACAAGTTATTTCTCAATCATATATGTCCGATGTATTCATTACATAGTGATGTTATAGTACAATTATTGTTTGTAAACATAAAAGAATAACCTTCCCTACATAGTAGTGCTTGACTTATGAGGGAAAAGGTCATTTGTGGATAGTAATAGACGTTTTGTAATGTTATAATGCTTTTTTCTGTATATTCTTCAGGATTTTGATACACATAGATCCAGCTCGATTAAGAGTCATTGTTGACCTATTTGTAATAGTTACAATCGTAGGAGTTATGTTGTGTACATCTGTTAATTGAAATAGATAAGGAGTAGCATGTATTAATGTACTGGAATCGAGTAAATCCATTGTTTGTATATAGGATTTCTTGTTAGCTATGATTGTATTTGTAAATACATTAGTACATACTCAGGAAACGTATTGTTCGAATTGTTTGTCCTGGTTGCTCAGAATAAGAGTGTAGGCATTATTGTTCATTTCAACATTGCCTTCTTTTAATTCAACATTGTTTTTGTTTGGGTTTTCAATAATAAATGTGTTCGTTGTGTTTTCCACAGTTTGATTTGTTTTATGTGCAATGTTAGCCTGATGTTTGGTGTGTGCAAGCTTTGTAGCTTTAGTAGGAGGTTTGCAGCATTCCTTAGAGAAATGTCCTGTTTTTCTACAATTGAAACATTTCACTTTTGTTGGATTGAACAGATTTGGCAGATTAAATTTCCTCCACTTATTGGCTTTATACATTGTATTAATGTGTGCATTATTCTTTGTCTGATCATTAGAATCTTGTGCTCGTTTAGTACAGTAATCATTGTAGGCATTCTACAATGTAAGGATTAGTTGCTTCAGTTTGACTTTCTTATGTTCATTGACTGGTTTGCCTTTGTTTTGGGCATCAGTAGATTGTATTATTGTATTTACTATGTGTGTATATTGCTCAGGAGTGGCAAGCAATATTACTGCTTTGTATGTAGAGTTGTGTGGTGGATTACTGTTAGCAGACAGAGTTGCATATGCTTCCTCAAGTCTGTCTAATGTATGTCTGAAATGCTTTACATGGTCTTTACAAATAAACAGTGCCAATTCATTGATGGCCTTTTTATGTGCTGTCTGAGGGTTAAAGCATTCTTCAAGCACTTTCATTAACTGAGGGATTAATGTATCAAAGTGTATATAGTTTGCCAATATTGTGTCAGCAATGTTATTGACTATGCATGCATGAATAGCCTTAGCCATCTCCCTCTCAGCTTTGTTCTGTGGTTCATCCTTTAGTAAGTGTTTGAAGCATGTAGCTGTAACACTAGAAACAATGTAGTAGTGCCACATCTTGTAGTTCACTTCAGTCTTAAGCATTGTGATGTTTTGACTGAAGTATTTAGGTACATTGGCTGGTTTACAGTGTGTATCCGTACATGGGGGAACCATGATGCAAATGTGTGCAAATGTATGTGAGTAAAGAGTTTAGAGTGTACAGTGGATGTGTGTATGCAGGGAGCTCAAGGCTCATAACCTGTTAAGAGGGAGAACTTAAGGGGGGCACACATAGACAAGGGGTGAGGTGACGATTGACTGCTCAGTGTCTCTCGTCCTTATATTGTATGTATTCTAACTGAGACATTATGAAGTCATTGTCTTGTGGTTTGTCCGTTGATGAACTAATCATCTCATAATAGGTTCTGTGTAGTCCTTATTAATCTTGGGAATATGCACAAGTAAATATATGGAAGTAACTTTTATATATTGTCTAATAATACTTGTATATTTTAAGAAGCCTGATATACAATATAATACGTACAAGGCATTATAAGTATATCTAAGTTCTACAGCTTGTTGAAATACTTTTCACTCATTATTATTATAGTTGTTTGTACAATTGCAATAAATCAATTATATTCAAAGAAATATGTAAATACAAATAAACTATCTAATAACAACACTCAGAGAAGGAAGAACGCGTTCTCGGGCCGTTTGATGTAGTCTTCGTTACCACGCTTTGGTCGTCGCTCAGTCCCTGCAAGTTGAATTGCGTGCGTGTGCGAATTAAAGTCGAGCAGGTTGTGGAGGTTCAGGTTGTGTCTGTGAGACGAGTTTAGCGTGATTAGCGAGTAACAATAGGAGAGAAAAGATGGATGCACCGCGACAGCGTGCAGAGAGCGTGAGTGGTTCGCCTGAGTTGAAATCCGGGGCGTTGAACGAGCTAATTTGTGTTGCAGGGGAAAGCGTGTCTGTGCAAGAGCGTTGCATGTTCTAGCTACAACGTGCAATCAGAGGTGCAGTGAACTCAGCAGTAGTTGTGGATGATTTCAAAGGTGTATCTCCGGGACGTTCTGGATCGAAGAGAGAGGATGAAATGGATGGTGTGGACGGACTCGGCTCAGGAGGGGTGAGCGGCGGCCGCTGCTTCCGTTATTCAATGGTGTCATGGACAGCACTGGGGAATATAAATGCACACGGTGTGGGCCCATCGAGGGTGATGTCAAGCATGGGATGGTGGGTGGGGAAGGAGAGTGCGCGCGGAGAAGGAGAGTGCACGCGGAGGAGGAGAGAGGATTGTGCCTGAGGAGTGGTCATACATGGACATTGTTGCGAGCGTGTTGTAAGGATTTGATTTACTGGTTTGTATTTTACTATTACTACATTGCTGATCGCGTCAGATCACTGTGCAGTGGGACCCACAAGCACATATATTCTCATTATAGTTAGTTACACTTCCTCCTCATGTATCTACACGTGTATACCCCTATAAAAGACAGTATCGACTG
>NW_006761138.1:0-2809 GCF_000271605.1 Fomitiporia mediterranea MF3/22
TAGAATTGTTTATTATGATGAGAAACTATCATATACAAGTTATTTTGTACATGTATTTCACTAATCTTTGTATGAGCAGAAGAATAAATAATACATTCATTGTTTGTTTTTGTTAAAACATATCCTACTTTACATAATAGTGCTTCACTAACAAGTGTGAAGTTCAGATTGGGATGATAGTATATGTTTTGTAGTGAAATCATATTCACCTTAGTATGCTCATCAGCTTTGTCTCATAGTTTTACATTAAATGTCATTACTCTACTTTTGCTAAGTGTGAATGACAATTTATTTACAATTGTAATGTTTATTAGGGTCAAGTTCTAAACGTTTGTAAGACAGAACAAGTATAGAGTAGTGTGTACATTTGCACCAGAGTCCAATATATTAATACAATGTATTAGTTCAGTATCATTATAACATATTGTATTGATACATATGTTTGGATTGTAATTAAACTCCTTAATGACTTCTTTCATATTGTCAAATGAGTTCATGAAGTCATCTACTTGTATGACACTATCCTCTTATACTTTGAATGCTGAAAATATATTGGATTCAGTGGATAGAGCAGATTGAATGGGTAAGCTGCTAGAACTTAATACTGAGGCTTCTATAATTACAGACTCTAGCATTAGTCTTTCATTAACATCTTTAATGAATGCTGTTTCATTATTGTCTCTAATGAATACTGTTGTATTAAGTGTAGGTTGAGACAGTGTAGTAGTAGTAGTAGAAGCAGTAGCTGTTTGTCTATACTTTTTCTTTCAAGCTTCTGTTGTTTTGCTTGTTAGAGGATTTCAGCAGTCTTTTAACATATGCCTGTACTTATTACAGTTGTAGTATTTAACTTTATTATAAGGCTTTGTTTTGTCTTTAGCTACACTTTTGCCTTTTGTTTGTAGGCTGTCTTGTTCAGTATCTTGTTTCGTTTGAGAGTACTGAGAATGATACTTAGTATATACATTTTGTAATTTGTGTATCAACTTAGCTAGTGTCAGAACGTTTTTCTGAGCTGCTGTAACTGTTGGTAGTTGATTATAATAGGTAATCTGCCTGTCTAACATTATTGCTACCCATCTATACTCACAAGGAGTAGTAAGGTTAATTGCTGAGATGTATGTATTGTTATTAGAGGCTTTATTATGTGTAGACAACTACCTATAAATTTGTTTAATGTTGTCTAATGTCTTATCAAACTGTGATACATGCCCTTTTACTATAAACAATGTAGATATGTCTACAGCATGTGTCATTATTGTTTGAACGTTGTATTGTTCAGAAAGCACCTTCATGAGACTTCTAACACTTGTATGCATTGTAAAGTTTGCATAAATTGTATCAGTTATTGTTTTCATTATACAATGATACAAAATGTTGCCTGTATGTATGCTAGCATCATTATAGGAAGGGGGATTGTGCTCTAGATAGTCTAAGAGCATTATGGTAGTGAGTGTACTGTGTATACACAAGCACCATATCTTGTATCCCTTTGTACTAGTCAACTTTTCTGTTCCCTCAAAGAACTTTGTAACATTAGAGTCCTTTATCATAGTATTAACAAAAGTATACATTGTAGACAACATTGTAATGGGTTTAGGGGGAGAGGGAGGTCTAGGGCTTGGTGGTCTAGCAGGAGGCAAAGGTGTTCTGTAAGAGCAAGTGTGTGAGAGTATTCAATAGGCACTAAGACTCATAACCTTTTAACAAGCATAGTAGGAGTGCCCTAAGTACTCTCTCTTATTAAGACATCAAGTGAGTGTCTACCTTATATACTACATAGTGAAGTCTGATAGTCTAAGACATTCTAAGTGTAGTAATTCTACATAAGGCAATTAGGGATTTCCTAATCCAGAGTGCAATCTAATAGAGTGTAAGACAAAGAGACTGACCTGGAAGGAATTGATGAGGCACTAATGCCAAACTGGATGAGTGAATATCATGATGGTGAACAGGATCTGTTACAGAAGCTGGTACCTTGACTCAGGACTTTTTACCATGTTGTGGTTGGAAAAGGTATGAATTTCTTATATACTACACTAGGTATGCTAGTAGTACATTGAATCTGCAACAAAAATTAGGCTCTTAACAATGGGAGGTTCAATGAGGAGGAATAAAGGCTTACAAGAAGTATTAAAGGCACAAACTTAAACTAATTTGGTCAGAACCTAGGCCATACATTTTATTCAAATTCTGTATGCACAAAACCATATAGAGGCAGTGTACAGATTTCTTAGTCTGAAAGTCGGCACTCATTGCTGAAAAGGATGAATTTCTACAAACATAGTAGTTACCAGAATAAGAGAACCTGCCCTTTTGTCTAGTTGACTTACAGAATGAAAAAAGGCTTATGACTTACAAGAGATATGAAGTTTTTGCCTTTTTACAAAACTTTTTTACTTACTGTAATACTGTGCCAAGCAAGTAAGGAACGCGTTTAATTTCTGACATTGGATTGAGGCTTAGGAATAGGACAATGCAAGGCTCGATGAAAAGGAATAAAGGAATATAACACAATACATTCAAAAAGTAGAGCCACACGACTTTTGATTCACAAACTTGACACAAAGACTTGTTAAGATGAGACTACACAAGAGTATGTCTCAGATGATATAAACTACATTACAAGCAATGACGAACGATGATGGAATACCTTCTATCATACATTCTACATCTGAGACATACCTACATAGTATATATAGACTAACTAATCAACGGATGATGAAGCAAGCCGCAAGAGAGCAAGCTGAGTCCACTATCCCCCCTCTTTGTGTGATCTCTCTAAGCCTCTCACATAACCTCTCTTCCC
>NW_006761139.1:0-2806 GCF_000271605.1 Fomitiporia mediterranea MF3/22
AAGTCTTTTCATAAATCAAGATGTTTAGTGCAAGTGTTGTACATTATTTTGTCAGACTTTACAGTCTTTATTACACCTTGATTATTGTAATAAATTGTAATGGGTGCCAATTCAGTCTGCAGTACTTCTTTGGTGAATTGTTTGAGCCAAATGGCTTCTTGAGTAGCATACACCAGCACTTGCAACTCTGCTTTGTAAACAGATAGTAGTACCAGGTTTTGCTGTTTGCTTGACTAAGATATGGTTGATTTAGCTAATTGAAAGACATAGCTGTTTATTGCTTTATGTCCTTCTGTCATTCGTCTGTCTGCATCACAATAGCCTTGTAGTTTTAAGGTGTTTGTGCTTCCAAGTTGAAGCCAACAATTTGTTGTATATTTTAAATACACAAAGTAATGTTTCACTGCTTTGTAGTAATGTGTTTAGGGCTTTTGTAAGTAGTACACTAATTGCCCAGTAATATAAGATATGTCTGGCCATGTGCAGTCTGCAACATATCTTAACAATCCTACCATATTCATGTATGGCATTGTTTCATTATTACTTTCATTCATATTGTATGTATTGTTTGTATTGTTAGATAGATCTATTCCAGGAGTAATAGGCGTTCGTAGTGCCTTTTCGTTTTCAAAGTGGTAATGCTTGATTATACTTTCAATATAATGCTTTTACTGTAAGCTAATTGTTTGTTGTGGTCTATCTTGGCTTATTTCAATACCAAGTAGCCAATGTATTTCGTTACTATCAGTAAATGCAACGTGTTGTCTTAATGCATGTTTAAATGCTGTTATTATAGTAATAGTTTTGCTAATAATTGTAATATTGTTGATGTGCATAAATGTTACAAGAATTGTTTTATTATTTTGTTTCTTGTAAAATACAGTGTGATTGTAATTAGCTTGTTCTAATCCGATCTTAAGCAGTAGTTTGGTAATCTTCTTGTACCATTGTCTACCTGCTTGTTTCAATCTGTATAATGCTTTATTTAAGCATAATGCCTGTCCAGGTTTAATATCTGTAAGTAGCCTGCCTGGCAGCAGTTTCATGTAGATGAGTTTGTCCTCATTTAATTCTCTGTAAAGATATGCAGATTTTACATCTATCTGATGTATTTCATAGTTCTTAGATGCTGCCCAAGATAACAATAATTGTACTGTTGATAGTTTTGTTACTGGAGCAAATAAGTTGTCAGAATAGAAGTCTATTCCATTCTTTTGAGCATATCCTTGCACTACAAATTGTGCTTTGTATTTGTCTATTTGGCTGTTAGCCAGTCTTTTGATTTTATAGACAAATTTCGTTCCAATTACATTTGTATTTGTAGGGGGGATAGTATATATCCATGCATTTCATTGTTGAAGTGACTGTATTTCATCCTTCATAGCTTTGATCCATTGATCTTTGTCTATATGTATTATAGCATTGTAATACATTAATGGATTGTTATAGACTTTGTTGAGGAATTTGTTAAATTCCATTAGATACATAGCTAGGTTTATATTGTCTTTGTAATTTAAACCTATAGTTCATTTAACTGGTCTTTGCTCTTGTGTAGAGCATTGTATGACAGGTTCTTTATCTTTATTATTGTTATTAGGAAGAGTTTCATTGTTGTTTGATGTATCATTGTTATGATTATTCTCCCCTTCAATCCTAGACATTGGTTTGTCTATGAATTGTACATTATGCTCGACAGTAATTTTATTATCATGGCACACTAAGTGACCTTTACTGTTGTTATCATAACCTAGCTATTGTGTGTGTTGGCCTCTAGGTTGTAGTTTATGCGTTCGTTCATTCTGTATGATACAATATGTGCTGAATTCTTGTATATTATCTATTTGATAATGTTTGTTATACTGTTTGTAATATGGTGTTGCAAAATTAATAGCAGCTCTCAGTGTTCTGTTATGAATAAACGTTTGATATTGTACCACATATACTCAGAATTTCATAAGTAATTTTGCTGATAACAGACACATATGTACACTGTTAAAGATAGTCTTATACATACATTCTGCAACTCTGTTCTGCTACAGTGTATTGTGTACTGTTAATCTACATATTGTTCCTTGACTTTCAATATACATAGTGAAGTCTTTACTTAGGAACACTGTATTGTTATCACTTTGGAGAGTTTTTACTCTTATACTGTACTGTGTAAAGAGTTTCATTGTATGCTTTACATATTCAGTGAAAGCATCACTTTTATGCCACATAGGTAGCATAGTTACCCATTGTGTAGCATCATCTACAATGGTAAAAAGATATTTGTACTTGCTGTAAGCTTGTACTGGGGCAGGTCCCCATATATCAATATGGAGATGATCTCCATAGGATTGTGCAAGAGATGTTGTTTGTATTTTTGGTATTTCATTGCATTGTATGTTTGCTTTGATACAATCTGTACACTGTGCATTTTTATTGTCTGTTATCCTTTGACTTATAATCTCAGGATACTCTTGTATGAGTTTGCACAAGTAATCAAAATTAACATGACCCATTTGTCAATATAAATCAACAATAGTGATTGTGTTGATAGATTGTTTATTATAATGAGAAACTATCATATACAAGTTATTTTGTACATGTATTTCACCAATCTTTGTATGAGCAGGAGAATAAATAATACATTCATTGTTTGTTTTTGTTAAAACATATCCTGCTTTGCATAATAGTGCTTCACTAACGAGTGTGAAGTTCAGATTGGGATGATAGTATACGTTTTGTAGTGAAATTGTATTCACCTTTGTATGCTCATTGGCTTCGTTTGTAGTTTTATGTTAAATGTCATCACTCTACTTTT
>NW_006761140.1:0-2805 GCF_000271605.1 Fomitiporia mediterranea MF3/22
GTACTCTTAGACTCACTCTATATACCCTACTCTTGTCTCACTCACTCCCTCTCTGCCTGTTCTACAAGTTCCAACTACATTCTAGTGCTCACATCCTGTATTTCTGTTGTGTAGGATAGTTGTAGCCTAGGTCCCCTTGCTGAGCCTTCAGGTCCCCTCTATACTGTCACTGACATTAATAGTACAAATAATTTAATATAGTAACTAAATTATAGTTAAACTAATTTATTCTTTAAAACTACTAAGTGCTTAGGTTTGTAAGTTTACTATAAAATAATCTTTGTAAATACATTTTAACTACAAAAATACATACACTAAAGTAAAGAGTAATTTAGTGTTCTCTAACTAAGAAAGTAATTATTAATACTCTTTTTACTTTATACATAAATTATTTAAAATATTAATAGTAACCTTTAATAATAATAATATATGCTAGAATATTTGAATTAGTACAAACTGTAAGTCTACTATATGGCTTCTTGTTCTTTAGGGATTACTGTGTTCCTTTTTGTGAACTTTCTATTAGATTTATACTTTAGCTTTTTACTTTAAGGATTTCTTCTAGTACAATTTCTAGCTATATGTCCTTTCTGCTCACATTTGAAGCATACTATTTCCCTACCTTTTGTTATCCTGTCAATTTCTATTAGTACTCTATAATAATTACTAGAAGGTTTGTATTCTTGTCTAAATGTCTTTGTGTGTACTATTCCTCTCTCTAGACTGAGAGCTGTGTCTGTCCATTCCTTAAATGTTTATTCTGTATAACTAGGGATAGTAACTAACTACTATAATTTGCTAGGGTTTAATCCATTTTTATATAAATGAATTGTGACAGGATTGTTTCTAAGTACTCTTAGTTTATACTCCTTAGGTAGGTAGACTAATATTCTCTTAAATGTTTTATTATATTCTATAATATAGTCTTTCCATTTATGTAACTTACTATTTTCCCTCTTAAGTATAAAATTACTGTTTCTACTTTATCCAAATTATTTATAATGTTATAATGTCTGAAGTGTATTACTAGATTTGTTTTAAACACTTCTAAATCTTCCCCTTTCTGTCCTGAAAACTTTAGCAGTTTAAGATTGATTTTCCTTGTTCCCTCTATATTACTCTCTTTCTAGTTACTAGATTCTGAATTTAGTATATAAGAGTCTGATAAACTTGACTCTAAACTAGTACTACTTTAATAGGCCTAATATAACTAACTATAATAATCCTGTATTAGTATTCCTTCTACTATAAAGGTATCTAGTAACATAGACTGTTCAATTTCTTCAACTGTTTAGCCTTCCTGAGTAATAATTTCTGACTGACCTTGAAGGCTTCTAGTAGACTATCTGAATGTTGTGTTTCAATTCTACTATACTCTTGAAATGTTTGGATTCCTCCCTGTATTGTGTTAACAAGCTCTTCTTCTTTAGCTGAAGAGCCTGATAGTTCACTTTCTTAATCTTCTTAGATTGTGTTTTCCTAGATAAAATGTTCTTGTCTTTAGAAGTATTAAGTATTAGAAGTACTTCCTTCTCTCCTGTTACTTTGTTGTTCCTCTCTACTAATATTTTGTAATATAGTAGTTAGGTTGAATTGTGATTGTGCTAACTTATTTAGGAATACTTGTACTATTCCTGATTTAACTTGTACTTCTTATACTCTGTTAGTAAGGTCCTGTATTTTGTCCAAGATTTCCTGTAGCTTTGTATGAATATTAAATATATTCAAACTCTGTGTATCTAGATCTGCTTGTATTCCTTCCAGTTTTTCTCTTTGTTGTTCTACTTGTATAAGACTAGACAAGTATGTAATTTCCTCTTATATAGTTCTATAATGTAAGTCTTGACTTTGAGTAAACTTAATTATTCTATTAAAACTTAAAAATGGTTGTATTTAAGCCTTTATCCTTGTAACCTAAAGACTATAATAGGTCTCTAATTTGTTTAAGTAGGAGTGGTTAGAGTATAAACTTGTTCTCTGAGCCAGTCTTATACTGTTCCCTAATTGAGTCTTCCTCCTACTCTAAGAATATGTAACAAAGAGTGTTCTCACAAGTAGTAGGAATATGAGAATAGTTAAGGGATTGGATAATAAAGGACTGTATAATAATAGGCTTCTACCTGTACCTAGTACTAGTTATTGTATATATAATGTTCTAGTCCTTTCCTTAATCTGATACAAAGCTACTTTTTATAGCTTATTAACTTTGTTTAGTATAATATTACAAAAGTTACTTACTTTTGTAATATTTGAATATCCTTGTTCTAGTACAAGTAATACACTGTATAACAGATTATAATGTTGTTATAATGTGTATAAGTAGTTTGAGTATCCTTAGATTTGTTTAATCCAAATTTGTTGATTAATAAGAGTGTCTATTATATAAACAATAGTTAATACTACTCTTTCTTACTTGAAAGAGTCTAAGGGAATTTCCCTCTGTATCTAAAATAATATTCCTTTAATACCTCCTAGTATTAACACTTGTTCCTGTGTGTAAGCTACTAAATAATTAAGAACTAGTAGTACTTCTTAATTAATCTTTCTTTTCTTACTATAAAAGAAAGTTACTTACCTTAACAACTGTTCTATAACTTGTTTACCTACTTTAAATACTGATTATTAAGGTTAGTTAATATTATAAAGTAAGTATTAGAGTTTATATACTTGTATACTAACTCTAGGTTGAGTTCCTCTTAGTAGACTAGAGCTTTACTAGAATAGTAAAGATTTATAACTAAGTTAGAGTTTTATTAAAGTGTAAGATATACTTACTTTACTAGTCCTACTTGTTAGGAATAGTAA
>NW_006761141.1:0-2805 GCF_000271605.1 Fomitiporia mediterranea MF3/22
TGCATATAATTGATATATTAGATTATGTTTACTATAATCGTTTCCTAGTGTTCTTTAGTTAATCTAGTACTATGTACAATTGTAGTATTTGTTCAACGTTTTATTTGTTAATTGGTTTGCTAGGTAAAACATTTTATATATCAGTTTTATTTATTTTATTTGAATCATTGTATAGTTATACCTATTAGTATCTATCTGATGTATTTCATAGTATTATAATGCCATTCATGCTTGTATTAATCACACAGTGAGGGCAAATTAATTGTTTGTACAAGAATTGATTTAATAGTTTTATTTGATTATATGTATGCACTCTATACTTGTTTATATAGTTATTATCTGTGTATTGTTTGTTGTAGTTACAAATTATATTGCAATTATATTCTTATTATTGTATGGATATATTATTTATTGTTTTATGTATGTTCCAAAGTATTATTTTCGTTATTCATCACTTTTATCCATGAACTATAGTCTGGGTTAATGAATTATTTTGTTATATGATGTGATAATCGTCTGTATATTATTTATTTTCGTATTAAACACTGTTAAGTTAATTATATTATCATATTAATATTATTTGCCAAGTATGAGCATTTGTTTCATAGTAGAATTATTATTTATTTAACGTTGAAGTTCAATCATACATTGTGTTGACTTCTGTTATTTAGTTCCAATCAACATAGTTTTGCTTCATACCAAATGATTTACCTTTATGATCCATTATGTCTGTCTGTAACTTCTATTGCTTAGTCAGTACTTAGTCTGTGCATTTCATTATTCTATTTTTTGTAGCATCCATAGTGTTATACTTTCTGTTCTGTTGTTTATATTTAGTTATTAATTTTTCGTACATATTATAATTGTTTGTGCATATTATCCATTTTCTCCCCTTCAATTCAAGAAGGTATTTCTTTGAAGAATTGGATATTTCTTTAATTGTTTATTAATTGTTGTTATAATATAATATTTATATATATAATTGTAATTGCTTTCGTGGTTATAAAGCAGTGCATAATGTTTGTTATGTTCTATAATGAGTAATTTAAATGTTATTACTATTATATCTTTGTTACTGTTAACATTTGTCAACTTATATAATGTGTATTTTGTTTGTTATAGTAGATAAGTACACATTATGTATAATATACGAGTTTTGTTTGCACTCGTTATCTTTTATTAATAATTGTTCATAACTATGAATGAATATTTTGTTTTTGTGTTGAAAACATATGGTAATTTGTTTGTTTTTGTATAATATTCGTTTAATAACATTATAATTATTATTTATGTAGTGCTTTTAGTAAATGCACTGAGCTCTATTAAGTATGCTCGCATCCATTATTACCTATTTTATATTATACTGTCCAAGATAATAGCTTAAACATTTTATTAATTTATTTAATCATATTATATTATGACTGTTTTTGATTGTAATTATTATAATAATGCATTCGTAATAATTATATTTGTATTGTTTGTTGTAATAGCCTTATCAGCTTAATACTTTACTCCTACAAGCTATGTTGTCACAATGTAAATTTAATAATCGTTTGTTAAGGTATATATGCTGTGATGTTACTGTTGCAACTTCGAAATTTATTATATAATCAACTGCTGTGAAAAGACGTTCTGTGTAATTAAGTTGTATTGTTACATTGTTTTGAGTATAATAGAGATATAATTCTTTCGTTTGTTGTTAGTATACATTTACACAATTGTATTAATGTGTAAAGTAGTATCATTTGTTTAATAGTTATAATTTTGCACTTGTCTTGTGCTGTAATCAGTATTTATGTGTTATAACATTATTCTTTCGTGTGTAGTTAGTTTATACACTCTGTAGCATTGTTTTTTGGTTTGTAGTTATTCATTATACTTTTGTATATCTGTACTCGTCAGTATATCTTAGATATGTGTATTATAATTGGTATCCAATAAGTAATTGTGATATCTGACATGTAACTACTGAATCCAATATGTTACATATAATTGCTTGACCATAATATGTGTTAGTTATTATATTGTTCTGTATTTGTTCCATTAGTTCTATCCGTATTATTATCAATATTATCATTATTATTATTGTTATTATAGTGTCTGCAATTGTATTATTGTTTATAATACATGTTAAATGTTTTATTTATTCGATTTAATATGCTGTTTAGCATATATGCACTCGTTTTGAGCATTAATCGTTCAGCTGTAATATTACTATATGTGTTATTATTTGATTTATACTATAACATAGTATGTTTGTTGACAGTGTCAAATAAATACTATTGTAATGTTAATAGCAGAAGAGTAGTGTTTGCTTTATTAATCTTTTTAATGTTTGTCTGTAGTATGATCAGTTAATTTATTATAACATAATCTCCATGATATTATAGAGTATTTCAGCATTTAATAATTGTAGTAAGTGATACTCATTGTAGTTTCAATGTTGCCTGTATAGATTATGTTACTACTGAGCCAATGATCATAATCACTAAGATGACAATCATATAATGTCTGGGTTGTATGTAGTACAGTAGATTGTGTGTTTGCAGTGTATTGATTTGCATTTGGGATACTCAGACAGGTGAGTTGAGTTCTGCATCATAGTATGTTGTGTGTGTTTATGTGATGCATAGAACTGTATAGAGTATAGATGTAGTAGAGTGTAGATAAAGTATAGGCAGGGAGCTCAAGGCTCATAACCTGTTAAGAAAGGGAAGAGAGGTTATGTGAGAGGCTTAGAGGGATCACACAAAGAGGGGGGATAGTGGACTTGGCTTGCTCTCTCACAGCTTGCTTCATTGTCTG
>NW_006761142.1:0-2802 GCF_000271605.1 Fomitiporia mediterranea MF3/22
TTATTAAAGACACAACCAAGTGTACTATCAACTAAAATAATGAACTATAAAGAAAAAGAATGTATTGAATGTATAAAAGCAAATATTGAACATACACCAATACCAAAACTATGTCAATCTCCTCTTGCAAATCAATTTGGAGATCTTATTCATATCAATATTATTGGTCCTATCAAACTGTACACATATAAGAACATACATTACTTATTAATGATTGTAGATGATTCTACTTGTTGGTACATAATGCTCAAACTACAAACAAAATCTGATACATATACACAATACATACAATGGACAACTAAAATATTTACACAGTACAGAGTTAAAATAAAGCTTTTACAAAGTGATAACAATACTGTATTCCTTAGTAAAGATTTCCAACAATATTTAGATTCACAAGGAACAAAACAAAGATTAACAGTACATCATACTCTACAACAGAATAGAATAGCAGAACAAACTCATAAAACTATATTTAGAGGTGTAAGAGCATATCTAACATCTACTGAATTACTGTTTACATTATAGGCCAAAGTAACAATTCATATTACTTATATTCATAATAGAACACTGTGTACTACTTTAAATTACAATACCCTACATTACAAACGTTACAGAACACACAGAACAATTGATAATATATACGAATTTGGTCAATATATTATCATTCATAACGAAAATCCTACAAAAATACAATAGTAAGGTATCATTGCTTGTTGGTTAGGATTAGACAATGAAAGTAAAGGCCATAAAACTTGGTACAATAATAAAATTACCATCAAACAAAATATTCAATTTCTCAAAGGTAAACCTTCTCAAATTGAAGGGGAGAAAATAGACAATACAAACAACAATACAAACAAGTGTTTAATAATTAAAAATAACAAAACAGACAATAGAATAACAAGAACGGACAACAATGATACAGACAATACTGATCCTAACAAAAAAGGAAAAGCAGTAGAACCAACAGACTTAACAGACAACAAAGTTAAATTAACTGAAAAAGAAGTAGAACCTAAACTATGTTGATTGGAACAGAAACAGAAACTGACAGAATGTACTATCAAGCTTAAACAATGTATAGAGAATAAACACATAATGAAACACATGTATGTACTTAGCAAAAAGGATGAAGATAATATTACCATTCATTTAACAGAATTTAATGCTAAAATAAGTGAAATACAATTGGATCCGACTTCATTTTATAAAGCAATCCAACATCCAGATTGTGATTCATGGATTACAGCTATGAAAGACAAAATAAAACAATTAGAAAATCATAATACATGGGAAATCATGAATCCACATAATAATATTAACATTATTGGAACACAATTTGTCTATAAAATAAAGCAATACACTGACAATAGTATAGAAAAATACAAAGCACAATTAGTAGTTCAAGGAAACTATCAGATTGACAGCCTTAACTATCATACAGACAATTTATTTGCTCCTACTGTTAGACTATCTACAGTACAATTAATATTAGCATGGGTAGTATCTAATAATTATGAAATACATTAGATAGATATAAAATCAGTATATCTGTATAGACAATTGACAGAAGACAAAGAAATATATGTTAAACCTCCTCCAGGTAACTTAATAGACAGATTACAGAATGGACAAATATTATGATTACAAAAAGTGTTATACAGATTAAAACAAGCTGGTAGAAGATAGTATAAAATGCTATCTAATATACTACTCAAATACAGATTAATGAAATCCAAACATGATAACACTGTATTCTTTGCAAAGAAGAAAGAAATAACTGTAGTCATATTATTTGTACATGTTGACAATATTACTATTGCAGTAATGAATAATAATACTATTACAATAATAAAACAACCTATTGTATGTCATTTACAATATACAGACAGTAGCAAATTACACTAGCTACTTGGTATAGAGATTCAATACAACAGAGAGCATAGATTCATCAGGATGTGTCAGACACATTATATTAATAGTATAATAGAATGTTACAAACTTATGAACAAACAAAGTGTACAAACACCTATACAGTCTAGTACACAATTAAAAACAGTATTACAAACTGATAATGATAGAAAACAAATGTCTGATATACTATACATGAACATGGTTAGCACACTTAGATACATTACAGACTGTATGTAGCCAGATATAGCATTTGCAACAAATCAGTTAGCTAAATACCTTAATGACCCTAGTATGAAGCATTATCTGACACTTAAACTTTGTTACATGTACTTAAAGACTACAAACAATGTCTGGCTCCAACTTGGCAGCACAAATCAATCAATATTGAACAGATATACAGACATGGACAGTATGATGTAAGAAGGGCATTGTGCAATATCAGGATACACATTTTACTTGAGTGATTCATTAGTTTCATGGTCAAGTAAAAGACAAACACTGGTGGCAAATTCAATGTATGAAGCTGAATTAATAGCTCTTGTAAGAGGAACACAGGAAGCAATTACACTTACTCATTTAGCTGAAGAGATTCTGCAGGTCTCTGATGCACCAATTAATATCTATTGTGATAACAATACTGTTATACAAACAGTTACATCAGACAAACTCAAATATTCAGAACGAACAAAGCATTTAGATCATAAGAAAGATTTTATTAAATGCTACATTAAGTTAGAGTACATAAATGTGAAATACATACAGACAAACAATCAACAAGCAGATATATTAACTAAAGCACTACATGTACTACAAGTCAAACATCTTACCAGTTTACTCAGACTAGTAAGAGTTTGAAGGGGAGTATTATGAGATGATTAGTTCATC
>NW_006761143.1:0-2801 GCF_000271605.1 Fomitiporia mediterranea MF3/22
ATGGACAAAGGGTAAGAGACTATAGAATGAACAGAGAATGAAGGGGTGGTCAAAGGAATGGAATGATGAAGTAAGGAAGGGTAGTAGTAAGAGTCAGCATACATATAGTTCATAGACAGCACCCCTAAGGTATAGAAGTCCTGAGTTCTGGTACAGAAGGGTGCAGAACCCTTGGAACTGAAGGTAAGAGAGTGGAGAACTGTAACAGATTGCTTTAGGAATATGTGCCATTTCTTGGCTTGCCTGGATTATTTCCCAGTTATACATCTGAATATTATTTTGTTTACTTAGTTATTTGTTCACTATTATGTTCTACATGTTAGGGAATAAGTATTGGAAGTTTTGCATGATGTGTGATCATTATTTTCAATGTAACATACGTTCTATTGTGGAAGACATAGTTCTGTTCAATAGTTCTGTATAGTTCATTATACACTAGAGATGCTTTTCTGCTCAACATTGTTGCATGTAGCATACTTCTCTGTGTTTAAGTATATACTCCATAATATATTCATTTGTAATACATTCAATAGTGCTGTGTATAGTGTAACCATCAAAGATTTTAGAGAAAATGTCTCTTGCATAAGTATATTATCATTGGATTCATCAGATTCACTTGTCAGATTCAACAGATTTGCTTTGAATTTGTTGTAATAACTTTATAATTGTGTTTTGTAGGATGTGCAACATTAAATAGTGACATGGTCAATATTTCCACATCATTTAATTGTTTGCTATGTTTCAATTGTTTGTTCATTATGTTTTATGTTTTGTAAATATATGCTGTTATTACTCCCCTTCAATTTGAGAAGGTTTGCTTTGAGTAATTGGCTTTCGTGTATAATCAATTCGTTTGTATGTTTTCATCATTCTATTATTTGTTTAAGCATTGTATGTGAATGTGTGAATGTGTTTTGTTGAATAATTTCAATGTTATTTGTTATCTTTGTCCAATTTAGTTATTATTTCTTTTTTTAGCATTATACTGATTGTTAATCAAGTTTATACTCAAATAGATTGTATGTATGCTTGTGTATTTCGTTTGATTGTTATGTGTATGTCTGAATAGTTTGTTATTTGGATAAATATAATCTATTGTATTGTTTAGCAATGTTAAGTTTGCATATTTTGTTCATTATATTTGCATACATTAAGTAGTGCATTATTTTGTTTCACTCAGTATCATTTGTTTCTGTTTGATGACAAAAGTATTCAAGCTATTGTGTTTTGTTTCTGTTTCATTTATTAATCTTTATTCTTTTGTAATGGGCACAAGCTTCAAGCAAGGCTGTTAATAAAGAATACACTATTATGACATTGTTTGAACTTCAAATAGTTAATGATATCCTTTATGTATTGATCATAGATATATTCTTTGTGAATAAATATCTTTCCACTGTTTGTAGTGATTGATTAAATCTGTCACACATTGTGTTTAATCATTAGTGAAGTGTCTGATCAAGTTCCAAACTTATGTTCATTTCTTTTGATTTCGTTCCAACATTCGTTTGTCTTTTGTGTACTTGGCAGTAGTGTTCTTTCTGTTGCTTGGCCCTTCAGACTATCTGATGTTAGGCTCTAATGTTTTGTAGCATTAGTTGTTTTGTTTTGTGTCTGTATTATTGTATTTTGTCAAGTTTTTAAGTAACGTTTAATTGTTTATAACATTTTGTATGTTAATGATAGTTTTTCAATGTGTCTGAAATATGTTTATATTGTTTAAACTGTTCGTATTAATTGTATTGACTTAATACTTCATTATCATGTATATCTTATTGATACATAATATTGTTACAATGTATTTGTAACTATCATTCATTTGATTTTTGTATTGTAATAGTAATTGTACAAGGTATAAGATATGTATTTGTCTGTATAGTTTATAATGTTGATATTATACATATATGCATCATTATATTGTTTCTTCGTTTGTAACGTTATGGTTTAATTTAATTTAATACTTTGTATAAGTATATATGTTTGTTATTATATGTTTAGAATGTTTGCAACTTTGTTTCATAATTTTATTAATTGTTTTTATTGTTATTATGTGTTCATTCAATTGCATTTGCATATAACTTTGCATTATTTAGTAATTAATAGTTTTATGTGTTCAAATGCATTATTATTACTTTGTACGTTTGTATATTCATATATCTATGCAATATATTTTATTATTTCATTGTATACGTTTGTATATCTATACAATATATTTGTATATGGTAAATATATGTTATTTATCATGACTGTGTGTTTGTGATAGTATATATTGTTTTTATATTTGAGTTATTATGCTTTAGTTGCATTTATACTCTTGTTTTCATATTATTCATTTGTCTAATCATTATTAGATTGATTGTACGTTTGTCAATAGTATTTCTTTATATTATTATTATGCTTTACTAGTCATTATTCTTTTGTTTATAGTATTAATCATTTGTATTATTAATATAATATCAAATGTTCGTTTGTTATGTAAGATGTTATTATTATAACGTATCTCCAAAGTGTAAGATGAAGTAGTTCAGTGTTTGGATATAGTATTGCTGGGTATTCATTACATTTAAAGCAACTAATCTGTCTGAAGTTATTTTAATAAATCAATGTGTGTTTAGGATGCTCAGACAAGTGTGTCTAGGTCCTTGTAGATAGTACATTCTGGTTACAAGTATTGTAGTGTATCTTGTTATATAAAGCAATTGTAGTCTTCAGGACAAGACAATTTGCATTTAGTATACTCAGATGGGAGTGCCAAAAGGTTTGTAGACAAGTAGAATAGATTGTACATGTAGAATCAAGTG
>NW_006761144.1:0-2799 GCF_000271605.1 Fomitiporia mediterranea MF3/22
TTGGTTTGACTTAGGTAAAACGTTTTATATTATTTAGTTTTGTTTTATTTATTTGAATCATCATATAGGTATACCTTTTAATATCTATCTGATGTAATTCATAGTGTTATAATACTGTTCACACTTGTATTAATTACACAGTGAGGGCAAATTAATTGTTTGTACAAGAATTGATTTAATAGTTTTATTTAATTATATGTATGCACTCCATACTTGTTTATATAGTTATTATCTGTGTATCATTCGTTGTAGTTGCAAATTATATTGCAATTATATTCTTATTATCCTATGGATATATTATTTATTGTTTTATGTATGTTCCAAAGTATTATTTTCGTTGTTCATTACTTTTATCCATGAACTATAGTCTGGATTAATGAATTATTTTGTTATATGATGTGATAATTGTCTGTATATTATTTATTTTTGTATTAAACACTGTTAAGTTAATTATATTATCATATTAATATTATTTGCCAAGTATGAGCATTTGTTTCATAGTAGAATTATTATTTATTTAATGTTGAAGTTCAATTACACATTGTGTTGACTTCTGTTATTTAGTTCCAATTGACATAGTTTTGCTTTGTACTGAATGATTTACCTTTATGATCCATTATGTCTGTCCATAACTTCTATCACTTAGTCAGTACTTAGTCTGTGCATTTTGTTATTCTATTTTTCATAGTGTCTGTAGCATTATACTTTCTGTTCTGTTGTTTATATTTAGTTATTAATTGTTTGTGCATATTATCCATTTTCTCCCCTTCAATTCAAGAAGGTATTTCTTTGAAGAATTGGATATTTCTTTAATGTTTATTAATCATTGTTATAATATAATATTTATATATATAATTGTAATTGCTTTTGTAGTTATAAAGCAGTGTGTAACGTTTGTTATGTTCAATAATAAGTAATTTAAATGTTATTACTATTATATCTTTGTTGCCTTAACATTCATCAACTTATATAATGTGTATTGTGTTTGTTATAGTAGATAAGTACACATTATGTTACAAGTTATGTGTGCACTCATTATCTTTTATTAATAATTGTTCATAACTATGAATGAATATTTTGTTTTTGTGTTGAAAACATATGGTAATTTGTTTGTTTCTGTATAATATTTGTTTAATAACATTGTAATTATTATTTATGTAGCACTTTTAGTAAATGCACTGAGTTCTATTAAGTATGCTTACATCTGTTATTACCTATTTTATATTATACTGTCCAAGATAATGGCTTAAACATTTTATTAATTTATTTAATCATATTATATTATGATTGTTTTTGATTGTAATTATAATAATAATGTGTTTGTAATAATTATATTTGTATTATTCATTGTAATAGCCTTATCAGCTTAATACTTTGCTCCTACAAGCTATGTTGTCACAATGTAAATTTAATAATTGTTTGTTAAGGTATATACACTGTACAGTTGATGTTACTGTTACAACTTCGAAATTTATTATATAATCAGCTGCCATGATAACACGTTCTACATAATTAAGTTGTATTAATGTGTTGTTTCAAGTATATTAGAGATATAATTCTTTTGTTCATTGTTAGTATGTATTTACACAATTGTATTAATGTGTAAAGTAGTATCATTTGTTTAATAATTATAATTTTTGCACTTGTCTTGTACTGTAATCAGTATTTATGTGTTATATTATTATTCTTTTGTGTGTAGTTAGGTTTATACACTCTGTAGCATTGTTTTTTGGTTTGTAGTTATTCATTATACTTTTGTATATCCATACTTGTCTGTATATCTTAGATATGTGTATTATATTCAGTATCCAATAAGTAATCACAATATCCAACATGTAACTGCTGAATCTGATATGTTACATATAATTGCTCAACCATAATATGTGTTAGTTATTATATTGTTCTGTATTCGTTCTGTTAGTTCTATCTGTATTATTATCATTATTATCATTATTATTATTGTTATTATAGTGTCCACAATTGTATTATTGTTTATAATACATGTTAAATGTTTTATTTATTTGATTTAATATGCTGTTTAGCATATATACACTTGTTTTGAGTATTAATTGTTTAGCTGTGATATTACTATATGTGTTATTATTTGATTTATACTATAACATATGTGTGCTTGTTGACAGTGTCAATCATTTGTACTATTGTAATGTTAATAGCAGATGAGTAGTGTTTGCTTTATTAATCTTTTTAATGTTTGTCCATAGTATGATCAGTTAATTTATTATAACATGATCTCCATGATATTATAGAGTATTTCAGCATTTAATAATTGCAGTAAGTGATACTCATTATAGTTTCAACATTGCCTGCATAGATTACATTACTACTAGGCCAATGATCATAATCACTAAGATGACAATCATATAATGTCTAGGTTGTATGTAGTACAGTAGATTGTGTGTCTGTAGCATATTGATTTGCATTTAGGATACTCAGACAGGTGAGTCAAGTTCTGCATCATAGTATGCTGTGTGTGTGCATGTGATGCATAGAACTGCATAGAGCATAGACATAGTAGAGTGTAGATAAAGTGTAGGCAGGGAGCTCAAGGCTCATAAGAGAGGTTATGTGAGAGGCTTAAAGGGATCACACAAAGAGGGGGGGACAGTGGACTCAGCTTGCTCTCTCATGGCTTGCTTCATTGTCTGTTGATTAGTTAGTCTATATATACTATGTAGGTATGTCTCAGATGTAGAATGTATGATGGAAGGTATTCCATCATTGTTCGTCATTGCTTGTAATGTAGTTTATATCATCTGAGACATACTCTCGTGTAGTCTC
>NW_006761145.1:0-2799 GCF_000271605.1 Fomitiporia mediterranea MF3/22
GAGTGCTCTTGTGTAGTTTAGTATATATAGGTGTACAAGATCAGACTAGTCCTGTAGTCTTGATCTTGTCTACTCTAGGTAGTCCTGTACTCTTAGGCTCACTCTATATACTCTACTCTTGTCTCACTCTCTCTCTCTACCCGTTCTGCAAGTTCTGACTATGTTCCAGTACTTACATTCTGTATTTCTGTTGTGTAGGATAGTTGTAGCCTAGGTCCCCTCACTGAGCCTTTGGGTCCCCTCTATGCTGTTGCTGACACCTCCAACTGTACAGACCTACTAAAATACTTAGTTCAAATCACACAAGTACTTGTACACAAACTGTTAAATTAGTAAATTAGTAGATAATGTCTCAAAAGTCCTGTCCTCCCTCTCATACCTTGTCCTTAGTCCTAACACTAGTACATTATCTATAAAAGGGTTAGTAATCTTTAGTATTTTGTCCTATAAGATAAATACTATGTTATTATGTAAAATCTGTATAGAATTTGTATAGCCTATAAGTAACACTCTAAGCTAATACATTCCTAACAGTGTCTGAATAGTAGTAAGGTCTCTAGCCTACTTGTCTAACTCTCTCTAATTAAATGTAACATATAAGTCAAGTTCTGTATAACAACCTCTACCCTTATACAACTTAACTAGTGTCTTAATGTTGAGTAGTACTACTAAGTCTTAGATTGTTACTATATTTAAGTCTTGTAAGTCTATTACTATCTACAGTAACTTCCCATCCTTCTTAGTCACACAAAACCACTTAGACTAATACAACAAGTTTAATAGTTTAAAGACTCTAACAGTTATCTTTTTGTAAAGTATGTTGATTGTTTTTGTACAAATTCCTAGTAGGATTAGTATGTTCTTTTACACTTACAGAATGTGCAGAATTGTCAGAATACAGATAGAGTCAAAGTACTTTAGGTTCAATAATCTCTACTTGTTCTCTCTCTATACTAATACTCCTTCCTAAACTATTAGTATATTTCCTAGTAATTTCTTTTCTTTAGGCTACAGAAAACTAGTAGAATCTAAGTCTAATTACTTGAACCTTTCCTCTGTCAGCTTTCTAACAGGATGAAACAGAGTCAGATTTGTTGAAACCTCTAACAAATCTACTAGTAGATTAGAATGCTTCTTCCTTACTATGTAGAATTTCTCTAGAAGAACTCCTAGAACAGGTTATACCTTTTATACTACCTTCTTATATACTCAAACTAATACCTCTTAATTATCTAGCTTTTGTAAGATAAACAGCTTTGTCTCCTTTAGCTCTATTACTAGTAACATTCTTAGATCCCTTGTCTTACAACCTTCTCTAGACACTGTTAATAATCCTATATATTCTAAAGCCTTACTATCTTTGTCCTATTCTACACTTACTATTATAAACCCTTTACTTGTATTACCTGTCTCATTCTTCCTTGTCTCTGTAAACACTTTACATAGTTGTCTAGGATTACTAGAATCTGTTAAGGTTAGTACCTAGCTTCTGTTAGTATAATCTTTAGTCTTACATTTAGTTAATACAAAGAACAGTCACTCTAACAGGGCTTAGAACAGTACTGTTTCTATTATATAGAAAGGTATTACTAAATCTACTCCCTCAACCAACAACCTTATCTTTAGAACCACACTTACTGTCTTTAATTTTCATACATCTACTGTCTCTAATTTGATAATTCCTTACTTTTCTATAAATATCTGTATCTTATAACAAACATTGTACTGAATGATACAAACTACTGTCTCTTAATCTAGTATGTACAGTATCTTTAACATATCCTTAAAAATCCTTATAACTGTCCTTAGTAGTATACTCCCTTTACTTATCCTTCTGATTCCCTACTTGGCCTGTAAGTATACTTTCTTACCTACTATCTCTATCTTATTATCTAGCACTCCTAGATTGTCCTCCTCACAATCTGCTACTATTCTGATTAATCTGCTCTGTATATTCCCCCCTTTCTCTAGTTTAGTTACTACCTACTTTGTGGCTACTAACTCTCTCACTCCTTTTTGAAGGTCTAGTACTAATACTAACAATTCTTGATTTGTTAACATTATACTTCCTACTAAAATCTAGTCCAAAACTCCTTAAAGAATCCTCTTGTCTTCTATCAGTACCTTATACCTTAGTACTGTAAGATATACTCACTTTACTAGTCCTAATCCTTAGGAATAGTAACAGAATAGAGTATAGAGGGTAAGACTTGTAGACTTGTATAGTGAGAGGGTAGAGGAGTCCTACTTTAGTCAAGCTACAAGTGTAGCCTAGTAGGTTAGTAGTAGAGTACTTCCAAGTACTAGGTAACTTAAGTTGATAAAACTATCTTTTGAGGGCCAAACTGGCCTCCTTATATACCTTTTGCTAGAGTGATGTTACTCTAGTGACTTTAGTAACTCCCTTCACTGTTGTTCTCATGAAGTGGAGCTGGCTAATCCTTTAGACTGTATACTATACTGGTTTGTGTCTTCTATTAATCTGCTAACACTAGTTTGTGTCTTTTTGTATCCTAGATTAATCTTCTAATAACTCCTTTACTGTATTGTTATGTCTTCTATACTTCCTCTCATACTTCTAATGACTCCTTATGAGTCCTCCTGACTAGTTATGCTGTGTAAGCTGTATAATGCTTTTCTCATAAAGTAGAGCTCTCTATTGTTCTTATAACTCTGTCTGACTCAACCTGTACTTCCTGTACACTGGTTTGTAATACACTTTTCTCATGAGGTGGAGTATTATGACTTCTAATGACTCCTTATAACTTCTATAATATAAAAGGCTGTTCTTCTGTACTG
>NW_006761146.1:0-2797 GCF_000271605.1 Fomitiporia mediterranea MF3/22
GTGCTTGTGGGTCCTACTGTACAATGATCTGATACAATCAGCAATGTAGTGATAATAAAATACGAACCAGTAAATCAAATCCTTACACTCGCCCTCTAGCATTTAGTCCTAAATGCTAAAAATCAGTAGAAAAGGTGGAAAACTTACTTAAAAGTAACAGTTAGTAACAAGTAAATAAAGAAATACCTTGCCCATGCATATGGGAAACATCCTTGTAATGTAGTACTGCCTCTCTGAAGTGATCCAAAGTCGATCCAGTGAGTATTGAGACAGTAGTGGTGTTCTGGACAGTAGGTAGCATGGTTCCAAACTATGTGAAGCTAGATAAAACGTTAATAAAATTAAATGTAGTCAATATTACTGTATAGTCAATTAGTAGAAAAGTTTCCTCTTGATTGTCACTATCAATACAACACTTTTCGAAGAGAATTGGTGGAGTTCCTAGGGAGATATGGTGTTTTGGCTCTTGGGTACTCTGAGACACACAGTGTAGATCAATATGTATGGAAGTAGAAATTCTGGCAGTGTGGTAATTGCAAATATTCTCTTCTCCCATGTCTTTAAGAAGTGCAGAGGTAAATCCCTGATCAACAAAGCTATAGCCTTCTTCCTCAATAGAATGTATTGGCATTACAGCTTCTAGCTGACCTTGTGCAAATTCTTGTTCCTGTAGGATAGTAATACAATAACACATAGTAGAGATGTATTCCAAAATTCCTCTACTATGTCCTTAATTTTTCCAATAGACTAGTTCCTGCAAATGTAATGCCTTACACTTGTATGGGTAGAATATCTCCAAATGTGTGCTCTTTTGCTTGCAATAACCAACTATGATGCAAAACTGGATATTCTGTTGAGCCCAATGTCCAAATACTAATTGCAGAGTACAACCTAGAGTGTAATATTCATCCTTGAATGAAAATATTGTCTCAAACTCAATGAGATTGTAAGGTATGAGCCTAATATCACTAGATATGTGTGTATATGTATAGTATCTCAGTGTGTAATGAATGTCCTGCTGTGTTCTCATACTGTTTCCTTGTGTCTTGACTCGTTCATGCCTTTGTAAGTCAACTGATTCAATTCCTGAATTGTCCAAGTATACTTTTGCTGTCTCATAGTGTGATGTTCTATCACAAAATGTCCAAGTAGTGTTCTCTACTTTCCTGAGTGCTGTAACTGTCTGTATACTGTATTGTTCCATGTATGTCTCCATAAAATGTCCTGTCTGTATGCACAGTAGCACTGCCTGAAGTCCTGAGTGTATGCTGCCAATTCCTTGTTCATTTGGCAAATCCATGTGTGGATCAATACACTCTAGCATTGACTTCCTGTCTTTCTGTATTCTTGTCCTTGTTCCAATGTATTCTTTCCTTGTGTACCTGTTGTGTGTCCTGTTTCCTGTAGTACTAATACTGTCTGGTACTGCAAAGTCCTTCACAAAATCGTTCTGTAGCAATCCATGTAAGAGAAATGTATGTTCAAACATGATTGTATGCTCAAAGAGTGTGTATGCAATGTAATGTGTGTGCCTCTTGCCCTCTTGTCGAAATATGACTTCATTTTCAGTGTAAAACGTCTGGTACTGTCCTAGAACATATCTGTAGTGTCTGGAGAGGTCTTCTGCATGATTTTGTACTTCAAACTGATTGTAGCTACTCATTCCTAGAGTAGATTAAACTGTGTCATTGTTCAATAGATGTCCTAGAGCATCCTGATACTCTGTTTCCTTCTGTATCATTGAAGTATCATGCCTGAATGCTCAAATAGTCTGATCAATCATTCCTAATTTACTATTACTCTGATATTCACTGGCTGTATGCATATTGCCTTTGCTTTCCCTTGAAGCAGTGTAATAATCTGTTTGAGTGGATTGAGTGGATTGAGCAGATTGTCCAGGTTCCAAACCTGTTCTCTGGCTTGAAGTTGCCCTCTGAACTTCTGTACTTTGTTCCATACAATGTGTATTGTTTCCTGATCTCAGTAGTGTCTTACTGTCATTCTGATACATAGATTGTAACAGTTTTACATCCTGTAGGTTGTAATTATCATCCTGTAGCTTGAATACCTTGATTCTTACTATGTATCCTAAGTATATACATGCTAGTGCATCTGTTTGAGTGTCTGTGATGTCTATAATATGTCTGATAGAGTGTCCTGAGTCTATTCCAATGAATCCTGGCTGTCTGAAGATGTATTTTGCAATGTAATACCTTATGTTTTTCTGAAACTACATTATGTACAATATATCCTTGTAGTCTGAGCTGGTTCTAACGTTTCTGAACAATTCTTTGTCATGAACTGAATAGTTTTGTAGCATAACATCCAATTGTACCTTATAGAACATTGTTCTATGCAAAGTTCTTCAATCATACTCATTATAGACTGTATCTTCAATCCTGAAGATGGAAATGTCTGTTCCAATGTCAACTAACATAGTTCCTTTGTAGTACTTGATACTAATCCTGTATCTCTCCCTGTACTGAATAGAATCGACTGTGTATGCATATGTCTGTGTCTTTCTATCACTGTCAATGTATCTCCATGCCTGATGCTTATTCTAGAGCAGTGTTATCTTATTCCTGATGTATATACACTTTTCCTTACTCAATGTACTGATGTCTGTCTTCCAATACATGATGTAGCCTTCTAACTTAATAGAATACCTGTGTGAATTGTTTGGATTGAAATATTTCTTAGTATCCAAGAGTAGTTGTATTTTATAGTCTAGTAATACTTGATAGATTGTCCTGCTTGTACAGTTTACTATTTGCATTGCCTTGTAAACCATAATACT
>NW_006761147.1:0-2797 GCF_000271605.1 Fomitiporia mediterranea MF3/22
GATAGTTTAATCATTATAACTGCATTGTACAATTGTTCGTTCGTGTAATGCGTTTATAACTTGATGTAGTTAATAATAATAATATTATTAGCATTGTAGTAATGCATTGTCCGTTCTGTGTGCCATCCGTTCCGAATGTCATCCACTTTGTGTTAAGTTCGTCCAATGTTATATTGATTAATTATATTTAATTAGTTCGTTCGTTCGTAATATATTGTTCAATAACAGCATTGTTATTGTAATAGATTGTTTGTAAATGTTATTAAATAATTTATAAATGCTTCAGAGACCTGCAGAATCTTGTTGGCATGCATAGGTACATATATGTGCATATTTAAATCATAAATGCAATTGCTTGTTTCGTTTTATTGTTTGTCATTCAGTCATATTGTTTGTTATTAAGTTTGTTTTGTTTGTTATTCAGTTTGTTTGAGTACTCTAGTAATTTCCTTTTTTACTTTGCTGTGAAACTAATGAATCACACTAGTAAAATGTATATTTGATGTTGCAATAATATCCTTCTTTAATCATTGCCGTCCATGTTTGTCTATGTTCATATATGTGTTAAGCATTCAGCAATAGCTGATTTATGTCTTTGGATTGAAGCATTGCATCAATTGTATATCAGTAATATCAATAATAATATTTGTTTTTGCCAGATTGCTTCATTCCAAGATCAATGAGGTTTTATGCTAATGTATATTTGTTGCATAGATGTTATGTCTGGCTGCAGGCATCTTGCTATGTGTCTAGGTGCATCATATATGTATTATATCATGAATGTATTGTTCGTTCGTTCGCTTTACATTATTGTTTATATCTGTGTATTAATTTATTAACGTTATGTTTGTTAATTGATTGTTTCTGATACATCCTGAGTAACTATGTGATCTGTTGTGTTGTTTCTTTAATAGCCAACATAGTTATCTGTTGTAAATCATTACTAACGTGTGTTTGTATTATTTATCATTAACAATGTTATTGTGAATTGTTGCAATCATAGTATTATATATATATGTGTATGTTATAGCTATTGTTCTTTGCTTTTTCTTTTGCAAAGAATGATGTATTGTAACACAATCTGCATATAAGTGATATATTGGATTATGTTTACTATAATTGTCTCCTAGCGTTCTTTAGTTAATCTAGTGCTATACACAATTGTAGTATTTGTTCAATGTTTTATTTGTTAATTGGTTTGCTAGGTAAAACGTTTTATATAGTGGTTTTATTTATTTTATTTGAATCATTGTATAGATATACCTATTAGTATCTATCTGATGTATTTCATAGTATTATAATGCTGTTCATGCTTGTATTAAACACACAGTGAGGGCAAATTAATTGTTTGTACAAGAATCGATTTAATAGTTTTATTTAATTATATGTATGTACTCCATACTTGTTTATATAGTTATTATCTGTGTATTGTTTGTTGTAGTTGTGAATTATATTGCAATTATATCTGTATTATCCTATGGATATATTATTTATTGTTTTATGTATGTTCCAAAGTATTATTTTCGTTATTCATCACTTTTATCCATGAACTATAGTCTGAATTGATGAATTATTTTGTTATATGATGTGATAATTGTCTGTATATAATTTATTTTCATATTAAACACTGTTAAGTTAATTATATTATCATATTAATATTATTTGCCAAGTCTATTAAACACTGTTAAGTTAATTATATTATCATATTAATATTATTCGCCAAGTATGAGCATTTGTTTTGTAGTAGAATTATTATTTATTTAATGTTGAAGTTCAATCATGCATTGTATTGACTTCTGTTATTTAGTTCTGATCAACATAATTTTGCTTCGTACCAAATGATTTACCTTTATGATCCGTTATGTCTGTCTGTAACTTCTATTGCTTAGTCAGTGCTTAATCCATGCATTTTGTTATTCTATTTTTCATAGTGTCTGTAGCATTATACTTTCCATTCCATTGTTTATATTTAGTTATTAATTTTTTGTGTATATTATCCATTTGTGTATATTATCCATTTTCTCCCCTTCAATTCAAGAAGGTATTTCTTTGAAGAATTGGATATTTCTTTAACGTTTATTAATTGTTATTATAATATAATATTTATATATAATAATTGTAATTGCTTTTGTGGTTCGATTTCTAATTATTAGTATTTTAAAGCTGTGCATAATGTTTGTTATGTTCTATAATAAGTAATTTAAGTGGTATTACTATTATATCTTTGTTACCATTAACGTTCGTCAACTTATATAATGTGTATTTTGTTTGTTATAGTAGATAAGTACACATTATGTATAATATATGAGTTTTGTTTGCACTCGTTATCTTTTATTAATAATCGTTCATAACTATGAATGAATATTTTGTTTTTGTGTTGAAAACATATGGTAATTCGTTTGTTTCTGTATAATATTCGTTTAATAATGTTATAATTATTATTTATGTAGTGCTTTTAGTAAATGTGCTGAGTTCTATTAAGTATGCTTGTGTCTGTTATTACCTATTTTATATTATACTGTCCGAGATAATGGCTTAAACATTTTATTAATTTATTTAATCATATTATATTATGATTGTTTTCGATTGTAATTATTATAATAATGTGTTTGTAATAATAATATTTGTATTATTCGTTGTAATAGCCTTATCAGCTTAATACTTTGCTCCTACAAGCTATGTTGTCACAATGTAAATTTAATAATTGTTTGTTAAGGTATATATGCTGTACAGTTGATGTTGCTGTTGCAACTTCGAAATTTATTATATAATCAACTGCCATGATAACACATTCTGT
>NW_006761148.1:0-2796 GCF_000271605.1 Fomitiporia mediterranea MF3/22
AGATTGGAATATAACTAGCCAGATAGTATTATAGTTTACAAGGTGATGCAAATAGTAAACTGTACAAGCAGGACAATCTATCAAGCATTACTAGACTATAAACTACAACTACTCTTGAATACTAAGAAATATTTTAATCTAAATGATTCACACAGGTATTCTATTAAGTTAGAAGGCTACATCATGTATCAGAAGACAGAAATCAGTACATTGAGTAAGGCAAAGTGTATATACATTAAGAATAAGATGATACTGCTTCAGAATAAGTATCAGGCATGGAGATACATTGACAGTAATAGAAAGACACAGACATATGCATACACAGTCAATTCTATTCAGTACAGGAAGAGATACAGGATTAGTATCAAGTATTACAAAAGAACTATGTCAGTTGACATCAGAACAGACATTTCCATCTTCAGGATTGAAGAAACAGTCTATAATGAGCACAATTGAAGTAATTTGCATAGAACATTGTTCTATAAGGTACAATTGGATGTTACACTACGAAACTATTCAGTTCATAACAAAGAATTGTTCAGAAACGTTAGAACCAGCTCAGACTACAAGGATATATTGTACAGAACACAGTTTCAGGAGAACATAAGGTATTACATTATGAAATACACTTTCAGACAGCCAGGATTCATTAGAATAGACTCAGGACACTCTATCAGACATATTATGAGTATTATAGGCACTCAAATGAATGCACTAGCATGCATATACTCAGGATACATAGTAAGGATTGTGATATTCAAGCTACAGGATGACAATTACAATCTACAGGATGTAAAACAGTTATGATCTATGTAATACAAGGATAGTAAGACACTACTGAGATCAGGAAAAATCACACATTGTATGGAACAAAGTACAGAAGTTCAGAGGGCAACTTTAAGCCAGAGAACAGGTTCAGAACCTGGACAATCTGCACAATCTGCTCAATCTGCTCAAACAGATTATCACACTACTTTAAGGGAAAGTAAAGGCAATATACATACAGCCAGCAAATATTAGAGTAATAATGAATTAGTAATGATTGATCAGACTATTCGAGTATTCAGGAATGATACTTTAATGATACAGAAGAAAATAGAGTATCAGGAAGCTCTAGGACATCTATTAAACAATGATACAGTTCAATCTACTCTAGGAATGAGTAGTTACAATTGGTTCAAAGTACAAAATCAAGCAGAAGACCTCTCTAGACACTACAGATATGTTCTAGGACAGTACCAGACGTTTTACACTGAAAATGAAGTCATATTTCGATGAGAGGGTAAGAGGCACACACATTGCATTACATACATACTCTTTGAGCATACAATCTACATGTTTGAACATACAATTTTCTTACTTGATCTACAACAAAATGATTTTGCAAAGGGCTTTGTAGTACCAGACAGTATTAGTACTACAGGAAACAGGACACACAATAGGTACATAAGGAAAGAATACATTAGAACAAGGACAAGTACACAGAAAGACAGGAAGTCAATGCTAGAACACATTGATCCACACATAGATTTGCCAAATAAACAGAGAATTGGCAGCATACACTCAGGACTTCAGGCAGTGCTACTGTGTATACAGACAGGACATTTCATTGAGACATACATGGAACAACACAGTATACAGACAGCTACAGTACTCAGGAAAGTAGAGAACACTACTTGGACATTTTGTGATAGAACATCACACTATGAGACAGTGAAAGTATACTCAGACAATTCAGGAATTGAATCAGTTGACTTATGAAGACACAAACAAGTTGAGACACAAGGAAACAGTATGAGAACACAGTAGGACATTCATTGCACACTGAGATACTGTGTATATAGACACATATCTAGTAATATTAGGCTCATACATTACAATCTCATTGAATTCGAGGCAATATTTTCATTCAAGGACAGATATTACACTCTATGTTACACTCTACAATTAGTATTTGGACATTGAGCTCAACAGGATATCCAGTTTTGCATCACAGTTTGTTATTGCATGCAAAAGAGTACACATTTGGACATATTCTACCAATACAAGCACAAGGCATTACATTTGCAGGAACTAGTCTATTGGAAAAATCAAGGACATAGCAGAGGAATTTTAGAATACATCTCTACTATCTATTATTGTATGACTATCCTACAGAAGCAGAGAAATGCACAAGGTCAGCTAGAAGCTGTAACACTAATACATTCTATTGAGGAAGAAGGCTATAGCTTTGTTGATCAGGGATTTACCTCTGCACTTCCCAAAGACACAGGAGAAGAGAATATTTGCAATTACCATGCTGCTAGAATTTCCACTTCTGTACATATTGATCTACACTGTGTGTCTCAGAATACTCAAGAGCCAAAACACTATATCTCTCCAGGAACTCTACAGATTCCCTTTGAAAAGTGTTGTATTGATAGCAACAATCAAGAGGCAACTTTCCTACTAATTGACTATACAGTAATATTGACTATGTTTAATTCTATTAACATTTTATCTAGTTTTACATAGTTCAGAACTATGTTACTCACTGTCCAGAATGCTACCACCATCTTAATACTCATCAGATCGACTTTGGATCACTTCAGAGAGGCAGTACTACATCACAAGGATGTTTCCCATACACATGGGCAAGGTATTTTATTATTTACTTGTTACTAATTGTTACTTTTAAGTAAGTTTTCTGCCTTTTCTACTAATTTTTAGCATTTAGGACTAAATGCTAGAGGGCAAGTGTAAGGATTTGATTTACTGGTTTGTATTTTACTATTACTACATTGCTGATTGTGTCAG
>NW_006761149.1:0-2793 GCF_000271605.1 Fomitiporia mediterranea MF3/22
CTAATAAAGGTGACTAGTTGTTCTTCTTCAACTAGGATAGATATGTGGATACATATTCTAGTCAAGGTAGAATAGAGTCAATTCAAAGGATGTCTGAGACAGAACCACATCAGGAAAATATCTCAAACTTTGTATTAGCTTATATGTATATAAATTATATATATTTTCTACATTATGTATAAGAGCTTATTGTGTACCTAGGGGTTTTAGGAAGGTAATAAGAAGCTAAGAAAGCTATTAAAAAGTCTTGACTATCTGGTCAAGAATAATAAGAATTGTAGTACTTACTAAGATATACAAGTACTTAAAGTGCACCTCACAAAATGGCTAAGTATTATAATACTTGTTATTTTAACAAGGAAAACATATAAATATAAGATGTATAAGATAAGTTTGTCCTTATATCCATTTGTTATTGAAATAACAGTTTATAATTATATTAAAATATTGTATAAATACATTATTATCTACAACAATTAGGGAAATAATCTGACAACATGACAAGTGTATTAACAATAGAGAACAAATGTGTTCCTCAGCTGTTTGAGGTAGTCTTTGTCACCATGCCTTGGTTGCTACTCAGTCTCTGCAAGTTGAGTTGTGTGTGGATTGTGAGATTGTACAGATTGTAGAGGTTAAGGTTGCACTTGTGAGACAGGTTTGAAGGTTGACTTGTTAAGGGGGCAAGGGGTTGTTAACAAGTGCAGGTGCTTGAAGTAAAGAGATGAATACACTGCAACAGTGTGTAGCAAGTGTGAGTAGTGTACTAGGGTTGATATCTGGAGTATTGAATGAACTGATTTGAGCAGTAAGCAAAGCTGTGTCTGTAAGTGCACATTGTATACTCTGGCTATGTCTTACAATCAGAGGTGTGGTAAACTGAGTCATTGTGGATGACTACAAAGGTATATCTCTGGGACGTTCTGGCTTGAAGGATGAGGGTAAAGTGGAAGGTGTTAACAGATTCAACTCATCTCAGGCAGGGTGGGTGGTGGGCCACTGTATCCAGTTAATATAGTGTCATGGACAGTAACAAGGAATGTAAATAGAAGTAGGGTGGACCTGTCAAGGTTGATGTCAAGCATGGAATGAATAGAGAAGTAGAACACATACAGTATCAGAGAGAGGTAGTACTATAGGAATGGTTGTAGGCAAAGCTGTATCTGTATGTGCACACTGTATACTCTGACTATGTCTCACAATCAGAAGTGTAGTGAACTGAACTGTTGACTGAGGGGTGTATTCCTAGGGTGTTCTAGCCTAAAGGGAGAGCTGTGCCTGTGAGACAGGTTTAGATTAGTAAGTAGCAACAAGTAAGAAAAGATGGACACACTGTGACAGTGTGTAGTGAGTGTGATTAGTGTATACAGATTGAGATCCAGAGTGTTGAACAAGCAGGTTTGGACTGTAGACAAAATCATGTCTGTGTGTATGTACTCTATTGTCTATCTACAGTGTCTAATAGGAGGTGTAGTAAACTGAGTCATTGATTACAAGGTGTATCTCTGGGACGTTCTGGCTTGAAGGGAGAAGGCAATGTGCAAGGTGTGGACAGACTTGGCTCAGGAGGGGTGAGCAGTAGCTACTACTTCTGTTATTCAAAATGGTGTCATAGACAGTACTAGGGAATGTAAAGGCATACAGTGTGAGTCCATCAAGGATGTCAAGCATAGAATGGTGGGTAGGGAAGGAGAGTACACACAGGGTCAGAGAGAGGATTGTGCCTTAGGAGTGATCTGACATGGACATTGTTGTGAGTGTGCTCACATGTGCTTGTCAATTGTTGCTTACACTACAGAGTAGGAAGAAGTACATGGATACATGGAATTATTGAAGGAGTTGTTTGCTACTGGTCAACAATACAGATGTGTGAATACAAATGTGAATGCAAAAAGGTAGACAAATGTAAAAAAAGGAGGATAACAAAGGAGAGGCAATGTAATCAGTAGAACAAGGAGCAGAAGGGATGGAAGGGGGACAAAAAGTTGGGAGGAGAGGGATGAGCAACTATTATGCAGGTTATTATGAAGTGAACCAGTTGCTTACATTTTACATTGTTGAGACTAGGAGGGTACAGTACAATCAGCTGTGTAGAATCTGGGACTCAGTGTAGGCATCACAGCAGTTGATTAGAGAGACAAGTACAGTAAAGTTTATTGTCAATGTTGTTGAAGACAGGGTGGCAGCTAGTAGGATGCATGTAAGAGGAGAAAGACTAGAGACTTAGAGAGAACAAAAGTGACAACATAGTGGCACAGTAGAGAGTTAGACTTAGAGAGGTGGTGGAGGTTGAAGAGAAAGAGTGGCACACATAAGTATGTCATTATATGCTCTCAATCTTCAGCCGTTGATTACATAAGCAAGTTAGGTATCAGTTGCCCAAGATAATCTAAGTATAATGTACATATTATATACTTATAGTATACTTTTATTAAGATAATAGGGATACAACAAGTGCTCTTACACTATTATATACATTAATATACCTTTTGTATAAATTATAAGATAACAATAGTTATTATTACATTATTATATTATAAATATAACTCTTTTTTAAAGATTATAATTTAAATGTAATACAAGTATAATACTTTAGGTTATCATACAAAGTTAGTATAATACATGTAATAGATTTTATTCATCCTTAGTACTTATGTAGTCTTTATATACATTAATATGTCTTATTTAAACATTACAATTCATTTACAAACCTTACAATTACTTTACAATGTATATACAATACACATGTTACTTTACAAGGTCTATAAGAAATTACAAGAAATGTGACATTTT
>NW_006761150.1:0-2792 GCF_000271605.1 Fomitiporia mediterranea MF3/22
TGCATCGCGCGAGTGAGAACCATTGTGTTCTATTGTATATATGACACGCTGGCGGGGGAAGTTGTTCCGAGGAGCTGTTGTTGTGTGTGGAGAGTGGGGATGTGCGGGGAGTGGGGGTGGGTGGGGAGTGCTGACTTGGTTGACTTTGACAGCCACGCTCTTTATATGCCTTCACGATATGGTCTGAGCGTCATCAAGACACATCAATACTAATCTAACCATCTTCGTTAACCATTGTCTTCTAGGCCTAATCATTGCCTATTTTTCAAGGGCGGTTATTCCCGAGGCCACGATCGGTGAGTATTCAAGGAAATGCAGTGCAATTTTTTGACGTGCATAGTCTGGTTATATTTTTATTTTCTTCTTCTCTGGGACTGCCTCGTGCTTTACCCTGATCCTGTGGAGAAGAATGGAAAGGAAGGAGGGAGGGGTTACAGATTGATGGATTGGATTATCTGCAGTTTGCATGACTCTTGTTCTTTCGTAGCCGAATTGTCGAGTGCAAGCCATGCTTCTGGTCAGGAGATATTGTCGTAAGATCTGGACCTTGAACAATACAATTTTACTTCTCCCTTTTGACTCCTCGAATGATCTAGGGTTATGACGCCGAGGACTCGTTCAGGAGCTATTTGTTCTGGCCTTACTCATTGATTTTTCTAAAAGGATTGTATCAGTTTCGCATTGAAGAGTCTGTCAACAATTGCTTGTGAATAGCGTGAGGTCTATTGATGCCTTCTCTTAACCTGGGTACTCCTAACGTATAGTAAAAAGGGAACAAGGAGCTTGCACACGGACTAAGCGCAACGCTTGAGCCTTGCGTTTTGACACTGAATATACTCCTTTTTTTTAATCTTGAAAAAGAGAAACATCCGCTCATTCTCTGTCTTTGAATCATGCCCCTCTTTTTCTAGCTGAGCACTTTGCGCCAGCAGGGGAGTAGCAATCCACTGGAAGGGAGGACTGGAGTCTGGACAGGAAAGCGGAATCAGTACAGCGAACGGCTATCACGATCATTCTATATTTAGAAATTCGCTGTTGGTGGCTCAAAAGAGTGAGAAAAATGATGAACCTTACTCACACCATTGACTTATACGTTTTGGTACGTTGAATAGTGATGGGCATAACAGATACTTATGTGTTGTGTACAAAGCTAGGAATATTTATGTGGGGAACAATTACTAAATTTTCCTTTACTTGGTAAGTTAAAGTTTGTCCTTATTCCATCCCTTCCAAGTAATCAATATTGAAAGAAATTATCAGGAGGCTCAAGTGGTAATACAATATAAGAGCAAGCAGAGTCAGAGTTCCCATCTCCCCCTCCCTCCTCCTCCCCATCTCTCTCTCTCTCTTTCTCTATCGACAGAGATGAGAAAATCCGAAACATTGTCATTGATTTTGTTCTCATCCTTGTCTTCGTCCGTAATGGCCACTGACCCATCCAGTGTATCACTTCCTCTATCGTTCCCGAAGGAACAATTATGAGGCATCTGGCAAAGGATTGGACATTCACCGACTATATATGCGGCGTTTTGACAATACTGATCAGAACACCATGTGTGCAGTATCAGCTCAGGTGACTTTCATACAGGAACGTAGCCTTGCTTGTTGGTTCGGTTTCCTACATCAGCATGCTCCAATCACAAGGTAGCAGTGCGTTGAAGAGGGAATCCTCCTCTTCATCCTCCATTTATATCAGTGTGAGGTTTACTCCAATGGCCAGCGTATCTTCTATTGTTGGTGCACAGTGTGGGGATGGCAACTTCACTATCCTGTTGCTCTCATCCTTTCCTAAGTTTGCACGATCATCGGAAAGGGCGATGTTGCGCGATAGCAGCTGCATAACGTTAGTTGCTCCCATCGTATTGTCGAATGATATGGAACAGGCGTTGGGCAGCCCTGTAACGGTTTCCTTACCTATACTCCGCTTCTTTGTTGGCCCAGGCTTATCTTCTTCGTCATCTGCATGCTTGATTTGATGCTTCCCGCCCACCCGAACAATGCAACCTTGCAAAGTCGTTCCTTTCACTCTTCTTACAACTCTGACTGCGGCCTCACTTTTTGCGAGCCTTAGGCTTAGGTACAGGCGGGAAGGCAATGTTAAGAAGTTCTAGACTTTATGTCAGTTCCGTGCTGCACTTATATACGGTGGTCCAGCTAGCCGTTGCAAGAATTTTTTCAAACCTTTGTTGGAAAGGTCTGAGGCTCGTTGCTTTCGGATTTCAAGGGCCTCAGCTGAATATATATATATTAATTAGGAACTGTAACACAGAATGAGCAAGTCGGCTTACCATTTCTTTTACGTTTTGGGTCTATGCCGTTTGCAGCTTGCTCTGTTTATGGTGCTGAAGGCATCAGTACAGACGTTGATGGTGCCGGAGGTTGAGGGTTTGGACGAGTTGGAGAAATGTATACTTATGTTCAAGAGCCAGAGTGTACATGCAAATTGCGGCTGTCTGGACGACCTCCGAGAGACGCATAACTGTGCCGACGTTCCGGATCTTCCTGCTTGCTAGAACAAATTAACGAACTTGTAAAGTCCGTATCGTCGAACCAAAAATTAAAAATTAAAGTTGTCTGCACGCGGGACTCAGAAGTGTTCCTCTTCCCGTACGGGCCTCCCATCCTCGCATGTGCTAAACCACAACAATAACACCACCAACACCAACACATGAACATCACTTAGCTCAACTTCACGAGTTGAGACGGGAGAGTCAGAGACCAACAACTCACTTGCACCCTATCCAACAAACGCCCCTAGCCACAACCGCCGCACCACTCGACGACTCGACCAA
>NW_006761151.1:0-2789 GCF_000271605.1 Fomitiporia mediterranea MF3/22
TAACAGTATTGTTATTACAATAGATATTAATTGGTGCATCAGAGACCTGCAGAATCTCTTCAGCTAAATGTGTAAGTGTGATTGCTTCCTGTGTTCCTCTTACAAGAGCTATTAATTCAGCTTCATACATCAAATTTGCCACCAGTGTTTGTCTTTTACTTGACCACAAAACTAATGAATTGCTCAAGTAAAATGTATATCCTGATATTGTATGATGCCCTTCTTACATCATACTGTCTGTATCTGTATAGCTGTTCAATATTGATTGATTTGTGCTGCTGAGTTGGAGCCAGACATTGCTTGTAGTTTTTAAGTACATGTAACAATGTTTAAGTGTCAGATAATGCTCCATACTAGGGTCATTGAGGTATTTTGCTAACTGATTTGTTGCAAATGCTATATCTGGCTGTATACAGTCTGTAATGTATCTAAGTGCACTAACCATGTTCATGTATAGTATATCAGACATTTGTTTTCTATTGTTATCAGTTTGCAATACTGTTTTTAATTGTGTACTAGGCTGTATGAGTGTTTGTACACTTTGTTCGTTTGTAAGTTTGTAACATTCTATTATACTATTAATATAACGTGTCTGATGCATCCTGATGAATTTATGCTCTCTGTTGTGTTGAATCTCTATACCAAGTAGCTAGTGTAATTTGTTACTGTCTGTATATTGTAAATGATGTGCAATAGATTGTTTTATCATTGCAATAGTATTATTATTCTTTGCTACAATAGTAATATTGTTGACATGTACAAATAATATGGTTACAGTTATTTCTTTCTTCTTTACAAAGAATATAGTGTTATCATGTTCAGATTTTGTTAATCTGTATTTAAGTAGTATATTAGATAGTGTTTTATACTATCTTCTACCAGCTTGTTTTAATCTGTATAGCACTTTTTGTAATCATAATATTTGTCCATTCTGTAGTCTGTCTATTAAGTTACCTGGAGGAGGTTTAACATATATTTCCTTGTCTTCCATCAATTGTCTATACAGATATGCTGATTTTATATCTATCTGATGTATTTCATAATTATTAGATGCTGCCCATGCTAATATTAATCACACTGTAGATAGTCTAACAGTAGGAGCAAATAAATCGTCTGTATGATAGTCAAGGCTGTCAATCTGATAGTTTCCTTGAACTACTAATTGTGCTTTATATTTTTCTATACTATTATCAGTGTATTGCTTTATTTTATAGACAAATTGTGTTCTGATGATGTTAATATTATTGTGTGGATTTGTGATTTCCCATGTATTATGATTTTCTAATTGTTTTATTTCATCTTTCATAGCTGTAATCTATGAATCACAATCCAGACATTGGATTGCTTCATAAAATGAAGTCAGATCCAATTGTATTTCACTTATTTTAGTATTAAATTCTATTAAATGAATGGCAATATTATCTTCATCCTTTTTGCTAAGTGTATACATGCATTTTGTTACACATTTATTCTCCATACATTGTTCAAGCTTGATAGCACATTCTGTTAGTTTCTGTTTCTGTTCCAATCAACATAATTTAGGTTCTACTTCTTTTTTAGTTAATTTAACTTTGTTGTCTGTTAAGTCTGTTGGTTCTGCTACTTTTCCTTTTTTGTTAGGATCAGTGTTGTTCATATTATTGTTGTCTGTTCTCATTATTCTATCATCTGTTTCGTTATTTTTAATTATTAAACACTTGTTTGTATTGTTGTTTGTATTGTCTATTTTCTCCCCTTCAATTTGAGGAGGTTTACCTTTGAGAAATTGAATATTTTGTTCAATAGTAATTTTATTATTGTGCCAAGTTTTATGGCCTTTACTTTCATTGTCTAATCCTATCCAATGAGTGATGATACCTTACTGTTGTATTTTTGTAGGATTTTTGTTGCAAATGATAATATATTGACCAAATTTGTATATATTATCAATTGTTCTGTGTGTTCTGTAACATTTGTAATGTGGGGTATTATAATTTAAAGCAGCACACAGTGTTCTATTATGAATATAGGTAATATGAATTGCTGCTTCAGCCCATAATGTAAACAGTAATTTAGTAGATGTTAGATATGCTCTTACACCTCTAAATATAGTTTTATGCATTCGTTCTGCTATTCTGTTCTGTTATAGAGTATGATGTACTGTTAATCTTTGTTTTGTTCCTTGTGAATCTAAATATTGTTGGAAATCTTCACTAAGGAATACAGTATCATTATCACTTTGTAAAAGCTTTATTTTAACTCTGTACTGTGTAAATATTTTAGTTGTCCATTGTACATATTACATATATGCATTAGATTTTGTTTGTAATTTGAGCATTATGCACCAACAAGTAGAATCGTCTACAATTGTTAATAAGTAGTGTATGTTCTTATATGCATACAGTTCAATAGGACCAACAATATTAATATGAATAAGATCTCCAAATTGATTTGCAAGAGGAGATTGACATAGTTTTGGTATTAGTGTATGTTTGATATTTGCTTTTATACATTCAATACATTCTTTTTCTTCATAGTTTGTTATTTTAGTTGATAGTACACTTGGTTGTGTCTTTAATAATTGTTTAATATAATTGTAACTTATGTGTCCAAGGCATTTATGTATATCATAAATAGATAGTTTGTTCATTGTTTTTAATAAATGATTATTGTACAAAATATACAAGTTATTTCTCAATCATATATGTCTGATGTATTCATTACATGGTGATGTTATAGTACAATTATTGTTTGTAAACATAAAAGAATAACCTTCCCTACATAGTAGTGCTTGACTTATGAGGGAAAAG
>NW_006761152.1:0-2788 GCF_000271605.1 Fomitiporia mediterranea MF3/22
ATTTTAAATACACAAAGCAATGTTTCACTACTTTGTAGTGATGCATTTGGGGCTTTTGTAAGTAGTGTGCTAATTGCCCAGTAATATAGGATATGTCTGGCTGTGTACAGTCTGCAACATATCTTAACAATCCTACCATATTCATGTATGGTATTGTTTCATTATTACTTTCATTTGTATTGTACATATTGTTTGTATTGTTAGATAGATCTATTCTAGGAGTAATAGGTGTTTGTAGTTGTAACAATTGCACTACCTGCACATTTGCACGACATGTGTTGTAGGTGCTTGTGGGTGTTTTCCTTTTTGTTCACTAGACTACCCTGTATCCTACTACACGTGTATACACATATATAAAGGGTTTTCGAGCTAAGGGTTAGGGGATTCTTTCTCCTTCTCAGCACTCGATTACTAGGTTATCCCAGTCAGTAGTTGAGTGTGCTGGTAAAGAGAGAATCTTTGTGTAAGGCTAGTATACCTATCCTTACACATTTTTGACTGAACCCACCTTTCCATAAACCTGCTGGGCTTTGACGACTGGAACTGAGGGCTTGATCACCCTAATACGTTCCTCACATTGCCCAGTACTCCTTCAAATTCAAAGAAATCAGTGAGTAGTTTGCAAATCTAAATTAGAGACACATATACTCTCACTATGGCTACTAGGATACTCAGAATGCTTGAGGGACACAAACAGATTGTTCCCCTCAATGCAGAGAGACCTCCTTGTCGATATCACAAGAGGCAAGCATCATTCAGAAGTGCTGAAGAGCAGCTTTCCCCAAATGCAGAGAGATTCGAAACAGTGCACACTACAGATTTCGAATTAACAGAGCATGCAGACAATGGACAACAAGATTATCCATTGAGTACTGAACACAATGTGGCCACTGAGCCTTAGCAGACAATCCTGGAAGGGCCCCCAAGTCTGGAAGTTGCTATTAACATGCCAGAGAATAAGTCCTCATCTGTTGCAGGCTGGAGGCAATCTGATGACCCTTTGCCAGGTGATAAGTCCTTGTCTACACTAGGCTGGAGGCACCCTGATGAACTATTACATACAAGTAACGTAGAACAAAGGCATGTACCTGTACCAGTGCATATTGTTAGACCAATGCACACTGTAGAGCAGACACCAGTGAGTGCTTACCTTACTAGGCTCACAGAAGTAGATAATAGCAGTACAGAGAGCATAAACACTCAGGAAACTGGCATTGAGGATTCTGTCAGTAAGAACAAGGGTATCAGTAAAGGAACAATGCTTTCCTTACAGCAGGAAACGTTCCAGAAGGCCAGAAAGACATTCAGAAACGTCCCTAGGCCAGAGACACCAAAAGCCATGAGTAGGCTAGCCAGTCCATTCAATCAAGGAATTGATATTGAGGAATTGAACAAGAGAACTCATAAGTACAATGGTATGCATCAGGAACATGAAAGAAACATTGATTTGGACACAATCAATCCATCTAAACTAACTGGAGACAAGTTAGCTAAATGGATGTATCAGAAAGTACGTTGTTGACACCCAGAAGCCACTAAGGGAATACCCAAACGATTGGAAGATGCTCCACTGTTTGAAAGCACACATCCTTGGAAGAAAGATCCAGGTAAACCTGTACCTAGCAATAAGAAAAGTGCAAGAGCAAATAAAGGAAAAGCTCCAGACATTTGTAATTACAGTCAGGTAGAACTAGACAGTTACAGTGAAGCAGATTCCAATGTACAAAGAATGTATTTTCAGGAGATAGAGCACAGACAAAATGCAGAATCAGGACAATGGAATTTCAGAAATGTAGGCTACAGTAAGGCTCCCAGAACTCCTCAGGAATTACTGGTTTGTTTCAAGCAAGAAACGTATTGCCCCAAGATAGAAAATCAAAGCAAGGACACATACTACAGATACAACACCCTAGCAGGGCAAGGAGACACATTACAGAATGAAATACCTGCATATATGCACCATCATACCAATGTTCAAGGATTGACACATACACCCAGCACGAAACACAATATTAAAATGAACAGACCAAACCCAGACGTGATACATACGGTTCCAGATGCCTCTGATGACAGTGAAGACGAATCAGAAACTGTGAAAGGCAAAGAGAGCAAGGAAAAGAATTTCCACTGCAGTTCTGTACCCCCTATCAAGCACAGCACTGATAGGAATAGCAAAGGCCACAGAAAAAGAACCACACAAGATACTACTGAGCCACAAAGCTTGAATACACTGCAGACAAATAGATTCGCATCAGTGAGACCCTCAGACAACCTTGCAAGAAAGAGTTATGTGAATCGTGCAATACAGAGAGCAGAAATTGTAAAAAGGCAGGATCCTGACCCAGATCCAGGCAATAGCTCTTTGGATTCTTTGGATTCGAGCAGATACTTGAGTTCTGACAATAGCAATGATAGCAATGCATTATTCAAACCTACAGACATTGATTCAAGCAACTCTGAAGGTACTAAGAAGTGTAAAAAGCTTGCTAAGAGGAAATGGAACAAGGAACTTCTGAAATTGAAGATACAGATGCAGAGTGCAAAACCTATCATTCCTACAGTTTATTCAGGTGAACCTAACCTTCAAAGATACACCAAGTTTGTCATGGAAGTCAATCAGTACATGAAGCAATCAGGTTTACATTATTTCCCTAAAGAACAAGTGGGAGTACTACCTAATTTCATTAAAGGACAAGCTATGGACTTCTATCTACAGAAAATAGGCATGAACGAATCTTGATGGACCTTATCACAATTCTTTAAAGGTCTAATGGACTTTTTGTTTCCC
>NW_006761153.1:0-2786 GCF_000271605.1 Fomitiporia mediterranea MF3/22
TCTGAGACATACTCTTATGTAGTCTCATCTTAACACTTGACTTATGTCAAACTCACCAATGTTCCTAAACACTTTGGGCACAACTTTACACAGTTGAAGGACACAGCCAGATATAAGATGTGGAAGTACTACATTCACTCTACTTTCATAGTAATTGGCTATACATACTTATTCACTAATGAGCCAAAGCCTGAGGACATCAAGGTTGCTCATACTATATATGTAGCAATTATTAATAAAGTAGTAGATCACATTATGACTAACTTTATACACACTAGAACATCTATTACAACTCTTATGAGTGGATTAGAAGAATGCTTCAATCCTGCTACAGTTATGTACAAAGTATTATACAGATTGAAACAAGCTAGACAATGTTAGTATAAAACTTTATACTGAATACTTAATACTATTAGTTTTATATGATTAGAACATGACTTTACAGTATTCTATACAAAGAAGGACAAACAGACAGTTGTAATATTATTAATTCACATTAATGATATAACTATTGTTGTACAAAGTAATAATGTTATTAATATGATTAAAGAATCATTATAATTGTATATAGAAATTATGGACAGTAGCAAATTATATTAGTTACTAGGTATAGAAATTAAACATAACAGAAACAAATGGACAATAATGATGAGACAAAGACATTATATTAAGAACATATTAACTTGATATAACTTACAAAACAAAAAGAATTTGCAAACACCTATGTAACCAAATATGCTATTAGTAACAGACAATAATCTACTAGAAGATGAACACACATTTATGTCCAAAATACTATATATGAATATGGTTGGATCCTTGTAATATATAGCAGATTGTACACAATCAGACATAGTATTTATAACATCTCTACTTGCAAAATACTTAAAATCCCCAAGCATGTTACATTATAATACTGTAGTACATTACATACAATACTTAAAGGGAACCAAAGACAAATGGTTAATATTCAGACAAGGAAATCATGATTCCATAACTGGTTATACAGATGCAGACAGTATGATGCAAGAAAATAATAAAGCAATATCTGGATACACATTCTTCTTAGGAGAATCACTTATATCTTGGTCAAGTAAAGGACAGAAATTAGTATCCTTATCTATGTACAAAGTAGAATTAATAGTGCTATCAAACAGTATACAAGAAGCTATAGTATTATGATACCTAGCAGATGAGATACTGTAGATCTCTGATGCACCTACAAATATTTATTACAATAACCAAGCAGTAATTAAATCTATAGAAGTAGATAAAACAAAGTACTCAACAAGAACAAAGCATATTAGCTTATGGTGCAATTTTATTAAATACTATGTTGAGGAACAACTTGTTAATATAAAGTATGTTCAAACAGACAATCAAAGGGCAGACATCCTAACTAAAGCATTGTATGTTCCAAAGATCAAACACCTTACAGACTTGCTAGGTCTTGTAAATGTTTGAAGGGGACTGTTAACATGTCTTACAGACAATATAGTATTAGTAAACTAATAATACTAATGAGAGCAGAACAGATACATGTGTTGGATGCATGTATCAGATACACAATATAAGACATGTATTGGATAAAAAACATATTCCAGATAACTAAGACATACAGACAGACAAACAATATAAAAAGAACACTTTATTAACTAAATACATATTATTATCAGGGTCAACACCCTCATTACCTACATAATAACCTAAGAACTAAGTATTCTAACACTCTTTCTATTATGAGATGATTAGTTCATCAATGGACAAACCATGAGACAATGACTTCATAATGTCTTAGTTAGAATACATACAATATAAGGACAAGAGACACTGAGTAGTCAATCATCACCTTACCCCTTGTCTATATGTGCCCCCCTTAAGTTTTCCCTCTCAACAGGTTATAAGCCTTGAGCTCCCTACATACATGTATCCACTATACACTCTAAACCCTTTACTTGCATACATTTGCACACATTTGTATCATGGTTCCCCCACATACAGATACATACTGTAAACTAGTTAATGTACCTAAATACTTTGGTCAAAACATTATAATACTTAAGACTGAAGCAAACTACAAGATGTGGCACTACTGTATTGTTTCTAGTGTCACAACTATGTGCTTCAAACACTTACTAAAGGATAAACTGTAGAATGAAGCTGAGAGGGAGATGGTTAAGACTATTCATACATGTATAGTTAATAACATTACTGACACAATATTAGTAAACTATATACACTTTAATATGTTTATCCCTCAGTTAATGAAAGTACTTGAAGAACACTTTAACCTCTAGACAGTACATAAAAAGGCTATTGACAAATCAGCACTGTTTATTTGTAGAGACTATGTAAAACATTTCAGACATACATTAGACAGACTTGAGGAAGCATACACAACTCTGTCTACTAACAGTAATCCACCATGTGACTCTACATACAAAGTAGCAATATTGCTTGCTACTCCTGAGCAATATACACATGTAGTAAATACAATAATACAATCTACTGATGCCTAAAACAAAGGCAAACCAGTCAATGAACATAAGAAAGTTGAACCAAAGTAACTAATCCTTGTATTGTAGAATGCCTACAACAATTACTGTACTAAACAAGTACAAGATTCCAATGATTGGACAAAGAATAATGTACACACTAATACAATATATAAAGCTAATAAGTAGAGGAAATTCAATCTGCCAAATCTGTTCAATCTGACAAAAGTAAAATGTTTCAATTGTGGAAAAATAGGACATTTCTCTAAGGAATGCTGCAAACCTCCTACT
>NW_006761154.1:0-2785 GCF_000271605.1 Fomitiporia mediterranea MF3/22
GTTTTAACTTGTAATTTACTACCCCCATTTGTTTTTCTATTTCAAATGGTCCTATATACCTGTTTGCCAACTTTCTAGTTGGTACTGCTAGATTTAAGTTTTTACTATCTAGTAAAACAAAATCCCCTTCCTTTAATTCTGGGAGATTTCCTCTGTGTTTGTCAGTATACTTTTTCATTTGTTCCTGTGATTTCTCTATTGCTTCCTTAGTATTTGCTTGTACTATCTTGATTTCCTCTAGGTATTTGTCTGCTTCTTCCACATTTGACTTTCTATAATTGAAGGTCATGTTAGGATGTCTTCCATATATCAGGTAAAAGGGTGTATGTTTGGTAGCAGAATGTTGCTTATTATTATAGGCAAATTCTGCTGTTGGGATAAACTCCTCCCAATCTTCTTGTCTGTAATTAACATAACACCTTAGATATTGTTCTAATTCCTGATTTACTCTCTCTGTTTGTCCATCTGTCTCTAGATGGTAAGCAGTTGATAATGCTTGTTTAATACCTAGTTGTACACATATTTGCTTAGTAAAGTTACTAGCAAATTGTGGTCCTCTATCTGTAGTTATTTTCAGAGGTAATCCATGTTTTGAGAAAACATGTTGTATAAATAACTTTGCTGTTTCTTTAGAATCTATTTCCTTTTTACAGAGGATGAAGATTCCCATCTTTGAAAATCTGTCTACAATTATCAGCACTGTATCTTTACCAGTTTGTGTAATTGGTAATCCTGTTATAAAGTCTGCTGTAACATGTTCCCAGGGTCCTGTTGGAATTTTTAATGGTTGTAATGGTGGTTGTGTTTTTCCTCTCTTGTGTTTTGTCTTTTGACATATTACACAAGTATCTACATATTCTTTTATCCAGTTAGTTATTCCTAGCTAATAATATGTTCTCTTTACTAATTCCAAGGTTTTTCTGAGTCCTGGATGTCTAGCTATAACACTATCATGATATTATTGAACAATTCTGACTTTTTCTTCCTGTTTACCTTCCCTTGGTAACAGTATTTTATTACTATAATTTGTTCCTGAGTCTGTTTCTGTAGTTTCTTCTACTGTCATTGTTTTAATGTGTATTTCTGACTCTTTGAACATTTCCTGAGGGAGTAATACAACTTCCTGATTATCTTTTCCTTCCAGCTCATAGTCAGGTCTTCTAGAGAGTGTATCTGCTCTATTTTTCTTGCCTGCTCTGTATTCTATTTTGAAGTTGTATCTGCTTAGTTCTTGTGCCTATCTTGCTTGTCTTCTGTTTAGTTCCTTTTTATTTTGAAAGGTTTTCAAATTAGATTGGTCAGTTATTATTCTAATTTGATATTTGGCTCCTTCCAAATAATGTCTCCAGTTTGCTAATACCTTTATAATAGCATATAATTCCTTATCTAGTACTGTATAATTCCTTTCCTGTTTACTAAAAGTTGAAGAATAATAAGCTATAGGATGTAATTCTTTATCTTCCTGTTCTTGTGATAGTATTACTGAGCATGCAAAATCTGATGCATCAGTTTCTACTACAAACTGCTTTTCATGGTTTGGCCTTACTAATACTGGTCCCTTAGCAAATGCTTCTTTTATAGCTTTAAAAGAGGCTTCTTGAGTGTCTCCCCATGTAAAAGTTCTTTTCTGTGATAGTAAGCTTGATAATGGTTTTACTTTTCCAGAATAATCTTCTACAAATTTCTTGTAGAAATTAAAGAATCCTAGTATTTTCCTAATGTCTCTCTTTGTTAGAGATCTAGGCCATTCTAATATAGCTTTTATCTTGTAAGGATCTGCTTTTAGTCTATCTTGATTGACTACAAAACCTAGGTAGTCTAATTCCTGTTTATTAAAGAAACACTTTTCTGGTTTACAGTAAAAGTCTGCTTTCCTTAATAATTGTAGCACCTTTAATTTGATATCCATGTCCTATCTGGAATGCTTTGGTAATCTATCTGCTTTATCTTTATCAAACCTGTCTAAGTAATCCTATAATTCCTTTAGCACTAATTCCTTTTTCTCTCTTTCTGGGCCTATTCCTGATCTGTTTAGTACCTTTGCCTTTTCTTGTAAAGCTTTCTGTACTATACTGGAGACTTTGTTTAATTGTTTTCTAAGCTTCTGTTCTTCATTAGTTTGATAAGATAATTTTTGTTAGAGCACTCCTAACTCCTCTTGCTTGTTAGTTTCTGTTAACTGATAGGATGCTAGATTCATCCTCCTTACAGACAGTTCTAGAGTTCCTGACCTTCTTTTCTTTATAGGTAGAGGTGTACTTCCTGTACTTTCTCCCCTTTTCCTTTTAACATATTTATTATATAATGTAATGTTTTGCATTTTCTCTTTTACCTTTTGTATTTACTCTTCTCCTAGTCTTGTCTTGTACATTATGTCTAGGTCTGCAAATTTCTTGTCTACTCTATAGGTAGTCATTCTTGCTTCATGTCTAGAAAGCAAAGGTTCCTAATATTGAGGTATTTTAGGTAACATTACCTGTTCCTCAGAAATAGTTACTTTATCTAATAAAGTAGTTATTTCTTCATCTGTATCAATATCTTTTTCTGATGAATATGACCTTATACTAGATTCTGGTTGTATGCCTAGTATACTTCTTGAAGGGCTCTGTTACAAATCCTGTGTTGTTAAACTTTTAATAAGTATTACAGGTGTTATAAATTCTGGAATAGGAGTCATAGAAGCTTTTCCTTTACCAACTCTTTCTTTTTCTGAAAACCAAAGACTTTCTAATCCACTACTATCTGACTCTGAATCTGATAGTATAGGTGGTTTGTGGGAAAACTT
>NW_006761155.1:0-2785 GCF_000271605.1 Fomitiporia mediterranea MF3/22
ATTACTAGACTATAAAATACAACTACTCTTAGATACTAAGAAATATTTCAATCTAAACAATTCACACAGGTATTCTATTAAGTTAGAAGACTATACAATGTATCAGAAGACAGAAATCAGTACATTGAACAAGGAAAAGTGTATATACATTAGGAATACAATGATACTACTTTAGAATAAGTATCAGGCATGGAACTATATTAACAGTAATAGAAAGACACAGACATACATATACACAGTTGATTCTAATTAGTACAGGAAGGTATTCAAAAGTGAAGAACTGTTACAGACATTTTCAGGACTAGTAGAATGTTCAGACATTCAGGTATATTGATTCTACAATATTAGAACAGACATTTCCATCTTTAGGATTGAAGAAACAATCAGTACAGAGTACAATCAAAGTAATGAGTATAGAACAACATTCTATAAGGTACAATCAGATGTTACACTATGAAACTATTCAGTTTATAATGAAGAATTGTTCAGAAACGTTAGAACCAGATTAGAATACAAGAATATATTGTACAGAACACAGTTTCAGCAGAACATAAGGTATTACATTGTAAAATACACCTTTATACAGTTAGGATTCATTAGAATAGACTTAGAGCACTCTATCAGACATATTATAAACATTATAGACACTCAAACAAATGTGCTACTATACATATACTCAGGATACATAGTAAGAATCACATTATTCAAGCTATAGAAGAATAAGTACAACCTATAGGATGTAAAACTGTTACAATCTATGTATTAGAATGATAGTAAGACACTACTGAGATTAGGAACAATCACACATTGTATAGAACAAAGTACAGAAGTTCAGAGGGTGACTTTAAGCTAGAGAACAGGTTCAGAACCTGGACAATCTACTCAATCTACTCAATCTGCTCAAACAGATTATTATACTACTTCAAGGGAAAGTAAATGTAATACACATACAGTTAGCAAATATTAGAGTAATAGTGGATTAGTAATGATTGAACAGACTATTCAAGTATTCAGGAATAATACTTTAATAATACAGAAGGAAATAGAGTATTAGGAAGCTCTAGGACATTTATTAGATAATGATACAGTTCAATTCACTCTAGGAATGAGTAGCTACAATCAGTTTGAAGTACAAAAACATGTAGAAGACCTCTCTAAACACTCTAGAAAGGTTTCAGAACAGTACTAGACGTTTTACACTGAAAATGAAGTCATATTTCAACAAGAGGGCAAGAGGTACACACATTACATTGTGTACATTCCCTTTGAGTATACAATCATGTTTAAACATACAATTTTCTTACTTGGATTGTTACAAAACAATTTTGTAAAGGACTTTGTAGGACCAGACAGTATTAGTACTACAGGAAACAGGACACACAATAGGTACATAAGGAAGGAATACATTAGAACAAGGACAAGTATATAGAGAGACAGGAAGTCAGTACTAGAATGTATTAATCCACATATGAATTTGTCAAATGAACAGAGAATTGGTAGTATACACTCAGGACTTCAGGCAGTACTACTGTGTATACAGACAGGACTTTTCATTGAGATATATATGAAACAACATAGTATACAGACAGTTACAGTACACAGGAAAGTAGAGAATACTACTTAGACATTTTGTAATAGAACATTACACTATAAGATAGTAAAAGTATACTCAGATGATTCAGGAATCGAATCAGTTGACTTACAAAGACACAAACAAGTTAAGACACAAGGAAACAGTATGAGAATATAGTAGGACATTCATTACACACAGAGATACTGTGTATATACTCACATATCTAGTAATATTATACTCATACCTTACAATCTCATTGAATTCAAGACAATATTCTCATTTGAAGACAAATATTACACTCTAGGTTGTACTCTACAATTAGTATTTGAACATTGAGCTCAACAGGATATTTAGTTTTGCATTACAGTTGGTTATTGTATGTAAAAGAGTACACATTTAAAGATATTCTACTAATACAAGTACAAGATACTACATTTGTAGGAACTAGTCTATTAGAAAAATCAAGAACATAGTAGAGGAATTTTGGAATACATCTCTACTACCTATTATTGCTAGTGTTTACTCTACAGTGTGTATCAGTCTAACAATATACACTAGTACAGGTACATACCTTTATTCTATGTTACTTGTATGTAATAGTTTATTAGAGTGTCTCTAGCCTTGTGTAGACAAGGACTTATTACTTGACAAAGGGTTATTAAATTGCCTCCAGCCTGTAGCAGACAAGGACTTATTCTCTAGCATGTTAATAGTAACTTCCAGACTTGAGAGCCCTTTCAGGATTGTCTACTAAGGCTTGGTAACCACATTGTGTTTAGTACTCAATAGATAATCTTGTTGTCTATTGTCTACATACTCTGTTAATTTAAAATCTGTAGTGTACACTGTTTTAAATCTCTCTACATTCAGAGAAAGCTACTCTTTAGTACTTCTGAATAATGCTTACCTCTTATAATATTAATAAGGAGGTCTCTCTACATTAAGAGGAACAATCTGTTTGTGTCCCTCAAGTATTCTGAGTGTGAGGGATTACTATATATAGTGGATCATACATAGAACCTCTTTACCAAAAGGGTGTAATGTTAAGCTTAGCTTAACACCTAGTCTATACTATATATACTAATAAATGTTTGTGTCCTAACATTACTCTCCTCTCTAGAGTCATGTGTTCTTATATAACTAGTATATAGAGTTTGACTCTAAGGGTTACTATTTCTAGCTTAACCTTGACAGTCTTTAGAGGTAGGGAGA
>NW_006761156.1:0-2784 GCF_000271605.1 Fomitiporia mediterranea MF3/22
GTTGGGGAGATGGTGAAGGTAGGAGGTAAAGGAGTGACGAAGAGAAATGCGTCATTATATGCTCTCGATCTTCAGCAGTTGATTACATAAGCAACTATAATATGAGTCGTCAACTGATAGAACATTTCAATTATTGTATTTAGGTATAAAATAAAATAATTAATCTACTTTGTAATATAGTAAAAAGTAATATGACATGTATATAGCTTTCTAAACACACTGATGTAATTATTACAAGTAGATGAAATGCTTTTTACAATAATTGTAAACTATTTGTATAGATAGTCTAAGTATGATATACATATTATATACTTATAGTATACTTTTATTAAGATAATAATTATATAACAAGTGCTCTTACACTATTATATACATTAATATACCTTTTACATAAATTATAAGGCAACAATAGTTATTGTTACATTATTATATTGTAAATATTACCCTTTCTTTGAAATTATAATAAAAATGTAATGCAAGCATAATACTTTAGGCTATTATACAAAGTTAGTATAATACTTTTAATAGATTGTATTCATCCATAACACTTACTTAGCCTTTATATACATTAACATGTCTTATACAAACTTTACAATTGATTTGCAAGTCTTGTAATTACTTTACAATATATATACAATACTTATGTTACTTTACAAAGTCTACAATATATTATAAGAAATGCGACTTTTTCCTGATGTTCCTCTGTGAATGATAGAGGACATAGTACTACTAAATAAGTTAATGAGTGTTTAGGATGAGGACAAGAGTAAGAGCAAATGTAATAAAGATATTCTGGATTCTTTTATTACTACTGACAGAAGAAGGTCAAGAGCTCCTAGCCCTTCATATCTTCCCTCATTGTCCCCTGTCTTAATGTTTCCTTACCATATTATAGAGACTGTCTTACAATATACAACTCTATAGTATAGTAAGGAAATATACACTCTATAGATAACTATAGTAAGACAGACAGACAGAGAGGTAGGTAGGGGCAAATTCTTCTTACTTTTATATTGTATTACTACTTGAGCCCTCTAATAATTTCCTTTGATTATTTGGAAGGGATGAAACAAGAACAAATTTTAACTTAACTTATCAACTAAAGTAGTATTCAGTAATTATTCTCTATATAAATATTTCTAACTATATATATAACACATAAAGTATCTATTATATTCTTTACTGTTTACTGTACTATAGTGTAAAAATCAATAGTAAGTACTAGGTACTATAAAGTATAAGGAAGTAACATCTTTTCCTACACTTTTAAGCTATTAAAAGTAATCTTCTAAATATAGAAGGAGTATAATGACTGATTATTGTACTAATCCTGCTTTCCTATCCAGTTCCTCCTCCTAGTTGATTGCTATTCACTTATTAGTATAAAGTTCTTAGTAATAAAAGAGGAGAATGAGTCAAAGATATGATAAACTAAATGTTTTTCATTTTTCTCTATTAAAAAAGGAATATATTTGAATAACAAAACACATAACTCAAGTATTGTACTTAGTCTGTATACACACTCCTTGTTCCTTTTTACTATAAGTTAAGAGTACCTAGATAAAGAGAAGGTATTAAGAGACCTTTATACTATTTACAAGTAATTATTAACAGACTCTTTAATGTGAAACTAATAAAATCTATCTAGAAAAATTTATAAACAAAGCTAAAACAAACACTTGTTTTATAAGTTCTTAGTACTATAACTCTAGATTATTTAAAGAGTCAAAAGGGAGAAGAAAAATTGTATTATTTAAGGTCTTAATCTTACAACAGTATCTTCTAATCTGAAGTATAGTTTAGACTAGACAATTCAGCTATAAAAGAATAAGAGTTATACAAACTAAAGACAACTCTTAACTTTTCACATTTAGACTCTGAATCTTACAGTTTAATTAAGGATAACTCTGACTAACTACTTATATAATTCCAGAATATAGAGGCCCTTGTTATAAACATAGTAAGAAGTTAGGAGAGGGGTTTGGGAGGGCTCTGCCACCCTAATTAGGTTTAGGATAAGTTTAGGCTGTTTGGTTTGAGTGTTAGTGTTGAGAGGGAGAACTTAAGGGGGGCACGCATAGACAAGGGGTGAGGTGATGATTGACTGCTCAGTGTCTCTCGTCCTTATATTGTATGTATTCTAACTGAGACATTATGAAGTCATTGTCTTGTGGTTCGTCTGTTGATGAACTAATCATCTCATAATACTCCCCTTCAAACTCTTACTAGTCTGAGTAAACTGGTAAGATGTTTGACTTGTGGTACATGTAGCACTTTAGTTAATATATCTGCTTGTTGATTGTTTGTCTGTATGTATTTTGCATTTATGTACTCTAACTCAATGTAGCATTTAATAAAATCTTTCTTATGATCTAAATGCTTTGTTCGTTCCGAATATTTGAGTTTGTCTGATGTAACTGTTCATATAACAGCATTGTTATTGTAAAAGATATTAATTGGTGCATCAGAGACCTGCAGAATCTCTTCAGCTAAATGAGTAAGTGTGATTGCTTCCTGTGTTCCTCTTACAAGAGCTATTAATTCAGCTTCATACATTGAATTTGCCACTAGTGTTTGTCTTTTACTTGACCATGAAACTAATGAATTGCTCAAGTAAAATGCATATCCTGATATTGTACAATGCCCTTCTTGCATCATACTGTCTGTGTCTGTATAGCCATTCAATATTGATTGATTTGTGCTACTGAGTTGGAGCCAGACATTGTTTGTAGTTTTAGTACATGTAACAATGTTTAAGTGCCAGATATGCTCATACTGGGTCAT
>NW_006761157.1:0-2783 GCF_000271605.1 Fomitiporia mediterranea MF3/22
GTGTACGTCTGAATAGTTCATTATTTGGATAATTATAATCTATGGTATTATTTAGCAAAGATAAGTTTGTGTATTTTGTCTGTTATATTTGCATACATTGTGATGCATTATTTCTATTCACTCAGTATCATTTGTCTTTCATTTGATGACAAAAGTATTCGAGCTATTGTGTCTTGTTTCTGTTCTGTTTATTAATTTTATTCTTTTGTGATGGGTGCAAGCTCAAGCAAGGCTGTTAATTAAGAATACACTGTTATGATATTGTTTGAACTTCAAATAGTTAATGATATTTGTTATGTATTGATTATAGATATATTCTTTGTGAATAAATATTTTTCTGCTGTTTACAGTGATTGATTAAATCTGTCATACATTGTAGATGTTTAATTATATGTGAAGTGTCTGATTGAGTTTCCAGAACACCCAAGCTTATCCTGTTTCTTTTGGGTTGCATTCTGGTGTGTGTCTGTCTTTTGTGTACTTGGTAGCAGTGTTCTTTCTGTTGCTTGGCCCTTCAGACTATCCAATGTTAGGCTCTAATGTTTTGTAACATTAGTTGTTTTGTTTATGTCTGTATTATTGTATTTTGTCAAGTTTTTAAGTGACATTTAATTGTTTATAACATTTTGTATGTTAATAATATTTTCAATGTGTCCAAAATATGTTTATATTGTTTAAACTGTTCATATTAATTGTATTGACTTAATACTTTGTTATCATGTATATCTTATGATTAGTATACATAATATTGTTACAGTGTATTCATAACTATTGTTTGTCTGATTTTCACATTGTAATAGTAATTGTGTGAGGTATAAGATATGTATTTGTCTGTATAGTTTATAATGTCAATATTATGCATATATGCATCATTATATTGTTTCTTCGTTTGTAACATTATGGTTTAACTTAATTTAATACTTTGTATAAGTATATATGTTTATTTTTATACGTTTCGAATGTTTGTAACATTGTTTCGTATGTTTTATTAATTGTTTTTATTGTTATTATGTGTTCGTTCAATTGCATTTGTATATAACTTTGCATTATTTAATAATTAATAGTTTTATGTGTTTGAATACATTATTATTATTTTGTACATTCATATATTCGTATATCTATGCAATATGCTTTATTATTTCATTGTATATGTTCATATATCTATGCAATATATTTGTATTTGGTAAATATATGTTATTTATTGTGACTGTGCATTTGTGATAGTATAAATCATTTTTATATTTGAGTTATTATGCTTTAGTCACATTTATACTCTTGTTTTCGTATTATTTGTTTGTCTAATCATTATTAGATTGATTATACGTTTGCAATAGTATTTCTTTATATTATTATTATACTTTGCTAGCATTATTCTTTTGTTTATAGTATTAATCATTTATATTATTAATATAATATCAAATGTTCGTTCATTATGTGAGATGTTATTATTATAATGTATCTCTGTAGTGTAAGATAAAGTAGTTCAGTGTTTGAATGTAGTATTGCTGGGTACTCATTGTATTTAAAGCAACTAATCTGTCCAAAGTTATTTTAATAAATCAATGCATGTTTGGGATGCTCAGACAGGTGTGTCTAGGTCCTTGTAGTATGTTCCAGTTACGAGTATCATAGTATGTCTTGTTGTATAGAGAGATTGTAGTCTTCAGAACAAGACAATTTGCATTTGGTATACTCAGATGGGAGCACCAAAGGTTTGTAGACAAGTAGAATAGATTGTATGTGTAGAATCAAGTGGATTCAGCATTAAATGGAGTAGTTCAATGATACTTATCAAGTATAATATGATTGAGTGTATCAAATCATTTGTACTATGGTGTATAGTACACTGAAGCGTTCAAGATGACAATCATGGTGTATATAGTTATACATATAACCACTGAGGGGGAAATCATAATTGCAAAGACAATGATTTCAAAGTGTTGTGTTTGTAGAGAGTAAGGTAAAAGCATAGTAACAATGTAGATATGAGCAGGGAGCTCAAGGCTCATAATCTGTTAGTGTGTTGAGGTTGCAATGTTTCCTAATTGATAGGAAATATTCTTCTGTAGGATTGCACACTACTCACAAGGATACTAAGAGTAAGTCACACTAGTAGGGGTTCAGTAGACTCCACTCATAGTGTGTAGGTGTCAATACGAGTTGACTGTGCATAAGTTCTTAATGAGCTTCATTGTCCTTAGATTAAAGTAATATATATGCTATCTAATATTGTATGTCTCGGATGTATGTCTCAGAAGACATGTCTCAGCAATAGTGTATATTTGCAAGACGTTTGTGTGATTTGAGACATATGACACATTTATCCGAAATAAATGTTAACAGTATTTAATAATAGCAAAGGTAATCTAATAAAATGATTTTATAAGCATTACATTCTAAAATAACACTTATATTTTACTTATAATGTAATTATAATGATTATATATAAATGTAAGAAATATACAAAGTTTCTATTAAACTACAAACATGTTTTAGAGCAAGTAAGCTTACTAATAGTATTATTACAACATTACATGTGAGGTACAAGTGCTCAACTCCTATTATAATATGCTAAAATTATATTATAAGTTATCTGTAACAATAGTTGATTAATTATAACAGTCATAAAAGTAATATGTTGTGCTTGTAAGTTAATTACAATACTTTTAGTAAGATAATATACAATTATATATATTAATAATGTTAACAATCACTCTTTCAGACTTATAATATAATTTGTTTTTACCTTTAAACAATATATCGAAGTGATTACATAATCGAGT
>NW_006761158.1:0-2782 GCF_000271605.1 Fomitiporia mediterranea MF3/22
AGTAGCCTCAGTATCACTCGAATCGATATCTGATAGTTTGAATAAAACATTACTTTGATTATTGTCATTGGATGAAGAGGAATCTGAATTATCACTGTCTGAGTCTGATCCTGGGTCGAAATTTCCATTTCTCTGTATCCTAGAGCTCTGTATTGCTCTGTATGTGTAGCTATTCTTTGCTAGGCTCTCTGAAGGTCTTACTAATGCAAATCTGCCTTTCTGAACATTATTCAGTGCTTTGCTATGCCTGTGTCCATTGTTCATTCTTGAACTACTGCTCGAGCTATTCTTATGCTTGCTGTACTCAATATGTGGCTTTGAACTGTATAGTTTACTGTACTCTGAATCAATATTGTTCTCACTAATACTACTAGTGTTTGCCTTGCCTGGGACTGCTTTCAATTGCAAAGTATTGCTATGGGATCGTTTGTTCCTTTTATTTTGTAAGGGGTACTCTAATATCCTGAAAAACTTGATGTTTCCATTTGAGACTGTATATATCCAGGTATTTCACTTTCTCTCTTATTCCTGGACCTGGCTAGGGTGTTGTATCCATTGTAGTACTCCTGTACATTGCTCCTGTGTAATGTGTAGTCAATATCTGCCATGTATGAGGTTAAACACTTGATTTTGTGGGTGTATGCTTGATTTTCACTCTCTGGATCAAGTACTAATCCTTGTAGTTCTAATATGTGTTCACTTTTGCTATCCTCAAAGTACTGTTCTGTAAATGCAATGTCTGTTTCGCTAGGATAGTCTGAATCAATTTCACAATTGTATTGAATGCCTGGCAGTTCCAGTTTTTGTTCCATTCTTTGTACTTTGTGTTTTCCTTTCACTTTGCACTTTCCTTTCACTTTCTGCAAATACAATAGTTTGTCTGGACTCTTGAGTGTTTCTTCTACACTCTTAGATTGATAGTTCTGATCTCTATTGTCTGTGGGTACTATAGCATGTCTGGCTTTTGTTCTGTAGCCTGCCTGAAGCGTTTCACACTTTTCTGTTACTATACTATTAAGTCTGTTCTTGTTTAATGAATGAGTTGCTTTCTCCTCTTCCTAATACATTCTATCAAACTTGTACGTTCTCTTATTCAAATCTTCAATGTTTATTGAACTGTGGAATGGGCTGACATGTCCTATGTCTATCTTAATTGCTTTGGCTCTTACAATGTGTCTGAAGGTCTTACTTGCCTTCTGGAAGTCTTGTTCCTCATCAAATCTCTGTGGTTTCAATGCCTAGCTCTCCTAGCCTTGTCTGTTACTCTTGTCCTTCGAGTCCTGGCTACTTTCTTTGCTGCCTAAAAGGGTCTTAGGTGTCTCATTACCCTCTACATCACTGTTGTCAATGTGTTTCTGTTCTGAAGTAAGTGTGCTCACTAGATACTCATCCACACTCTCACTAATACTGACTATATACACTCTATAACTCTTGTACTAGCTTGCAAATTGCTCAATGCTTGCTGTTAGCTCTCTATATTGACTTGGTGAATCCTCAAACCAAATTGCATGTCCTCTATCGAGTGAATCCTCAAACTCAGTAGCCTGAAATTGATTGAGCAAATCCTCAAGCTCAATTGCCTATACTCAGTAAGTTGAATCCTCAAACCTGACCTTCTGTACTTGATTGGACAAATCCTCAAATCCAATCACCTGTTCATCCTGAACTTGACTGTCTGAATCCTTAAGAACAATTGCCTGAGTGTTTCTGCTCTCTGTACCATTATTTGCTATTTCTTTGAGCCTAGTAGTGTGAATACTTGCTAGTGTCTGCTCTACATTGTGTGTCTGTCTAACTATATGTACTGGTACAGTTACATGCCTTAGTTCTACATTATTAGTATGTAGTAGTTCATTAGGGTGCCTCCAGCCTTGTGTAGACAAGGACTTATCACTTGGAATAAGTTCATTAGGTTGCCTCCAGCCTACAAGGGACAAGGACTTACATCCTAGCATGTTAGTATTGATATCCAGACTTGGGTACCCTCTGGGAATCGTCTGTCAAGGCTTGGCAGCCACATTGTAATCAATAACCAATGGGTAATCTTGTTGTCCATTGTTTGTAAACTTGATACACACCTGTTTGTTCCTTTTTGCCTTTACAGATGCCTGGTCCTTGACCCATCTGATCAATGCAAACCTCTAGTGTATCCAGTACTGGTCCATATTAATATGTGATAATGTGTTCCAGAAGTGTTCCACAGTGTTCTGAAGCATTGTGAACCTACTAGGGGCTAATCTAGTAAGTAGTCTCTGTTTCTACTCAAAAATCATAACTTTACTCATGAAAAATTCCTGATGGGTACTAGACAACAAGGGAGACCTAGGGTTGATCAGACCCTTCAGTTCCTCAGTGTCCAGCAAGAGGTTTCAGTGCTAGGTGGGTACAGTCAAAAATATGTAAGGAAACTCACTGTTCCTTACAAGAGAATTCTAATTGCCCTTAGTTCACTCAACTACTGACTAGGATAACCTAGTACTCAAGCAAGGGGTCAGGGGAAAAGAATCCCCTTTACCCAGCAGTCAATACTGTCTTTTATAAGGGTATACATGTGTAGATACATGAGGAGGAAGTGTAACTAACTACAATGAGAATATATGTGCTTGTAGGTCCTACTGTACTATGATCTGATACAATCAGCAATGGAGTAATAATAAAATACAAACTAGTAAATCAAATCCTTACACATTCCCTCTTGTTTGTAGTTTCCAGTTTAGTTACCCCCTTTAGTTTTACTTCTGTTCAGAAGGTGTGTATGGAGCACCTTATTATATGTCCTTAT
>NW_006761159.1:0-2779 GCF_000271605.1 Fomitiporia mediterranea MF3/22
CAAAGTAAAACCTTTGTTTAATTATCAAACAGGAGAAGTCAGAAGTAGTACAGGAAAGATTAAACTACTAGGCAAAAGTTAGGAAAAGAAAAGGAACCAAAACAGAGAGAAAAATGTAAAAGAATACTCTCAAATTAGAAGCATGAAGAAAACCAAGACAAAGAAGTTTTCCTACAAACCACCTATACTATCAGATTCAGAGTCAGATAGTAGTGGATTAGAAAGTCTGTGGTTTTCAGAAAAAGAAAGATATGGTAAAGCTTCTATGACTCCTATTCCAGAATTTATAACACCTGTGATACCTATTAAAAGTTTAACAACACAGGATTTGCAACAGAGCCCTTCAAGAAGTATACTAGGCATACAACCAGAAACTAGTATAAGATCATATTCATCAGATAAAGATATTGATACAGATAAAGAAATAACTACTTTATTAGACAAAGTAACTATTTCTGAGGAACAGGTAATGTTACCTAAAATACCTCAATATCAGGAACCCTTGCTTTCTAGACATGAAGCAAGAATGATTACCTTTAAAGCAGACAAGAAATTTGTAGACCTAGACATAATACACAAGACAAGACTAGGAGAAGAGTAAATACAAAAGGTAAAAGAGAAAATGCAAAACATTGTATTATATGATGAATATGTTAAAAGGAAAAGGGGAGAAAGTACAGGAAGTACACCTCCACCTATAAAGAAAAGAAGGTCAGGAACTCTAGAACTGTTTGTAAAGAGGATGAATCTAGCATCCTATTAGTTAACAGAAACTAACAAGTAAGAGGAGTTAGGAGTGCTCTAACAAAAATTATCTTATCAAACTAGTGAAGAACAGAAGCTTAGAAAACAGTTAAACAAAGTCTCTAGTATAGTACAGAAAGCTTTACAAGAAAAGGCAGAAGCACTAAACAGATTAGGAATAGGCCCAGAAAGAGATAAAAAGGAATTAGTACTAAAGGAATTATGGGATTACTTATGGGGGTTGGCATTTCTCATATGATGCACAGGCAGCTTTTTTTGGGGCAGAGCTTAGATACCTACCAAATGTAGTAGATACAATCAAAACGCATGTTGACAGTCTTGAGAAGAGAAAAAAAAATTCAAATCAAGAAGATCTAAAGAAATCTTCTTGATTTTAATTTACAGATCAATTGTCTGATGCTAATCAAGATCACCAAGCACTTCCACAGTGCTTATTTTGAGTTGAACGTTCGTTTTGAGACTCAATGCGCGTATGCAAATTGTTGCCAAGTCATACCTCTCGGCTGAGGTCTTCCAGCAACCTGTAAAATTAGTTATTACATTCTGAGTAGTACATAGAGGTTTATCATACACGAATATACAAAAATATAAGCAAAACCAATGAAATGAAGTGGATTTGAGTGTATACACATAGTTGTGTCTTGCTCTTAATCACTAACAACCACTCAGAAACAATGCTGAAGCCTTAAATTAATCAATTAAGCATTGGTTTTCACTTTATTACTTGAGAATTACATTAAGAAGACAAAGAAATCAGTGAAATGAAGTGCAATAAGTAAATTACAGTATAATTTATTGATTAGTATCCATCCAGTCTAATGCTGCTAGAAGTTCCCTCAATTTTTCTGCCTTAGTCCTTATCCTAGAGTTTATAGGTATCTGGGTATCTGTCTGTCTAAGCTTGTCTAGTTGTGCTTTGAGTTCTGTTGCTTTCATCCTGTTTACTACGTCTCGATCCAGCTGTATCTTGACTGTGTCAAGTCACTCATGCCCTGTGCTAACTGAAGAGCTTTGCATTGTCTTTTGAGGACTCTGGAAAGCCGTTTTAGCATAATTCCTCCTGTACATATATTGTAAGTATGTAGGAGAATTAATTTTGATGGATTCATACTGTACTGGCTTGTTTTGAGTGAGTACTGGCCACACAGCACCCCCCCATTCCCTATGAAAATCATACCAATGTCAAGACACATTTTGCTATATACAGTCATGTGTGTGTTTTTTTCTATTTTTTAGAAGTAGATCATATATTTATCTCTCTTCTTGTAATTTGTAATAATAAATTATTTTTTTTGCATAATAAGTCCTTAAACATGAATATCTAAAGATTTGTGTGAGGAATTTCCTTAATTCTAAGTATTTACTGAGATACATGTGCTGTACCTACAGTATCTCACTCAATTTTCTAGTTATTTAAATTTCCTCACACAAAGTTTTAGATATTCATGTTTTATTAATTTTAAAGATTTTTATTTATTTTTTTACTATGTATTGAGGGAGGAGATACATGTATAAAACCACAAGAAAACTCTCAACATACAAATTGTGTGCTACTATCACAGCATCTACTGTGGGAATGGCTGCATCTTACCTTAGAAATGCTGACCCCCATTACTTAGACAGGTTTGATAAAGATAAAGCAGATAGATTACCAAAGCATTCCAGATGGGACATGGATATCAAATTAAAGGAAGGAACAGAATTACCTAAAATGTGTCCAGTATATCCTCTAACTCCTGTAGAACAAGAAGCAGTAGAGGAATTTATACAAGAAAACCTAAAGAAAGGATACATTAGAGAAAGTTATTCTAAAATTGTATCACTAGTATTCTTGGTAGGCAAAAAGGATTCAGGAGCAAGAATGGTTATAGACTATAAGAAATTAAATCAGATTGCAGAACCTGATCCATTTCCTATACCTATAATGTACACACTACTAGACTATTTAAAGGAAAGCAAAATGGTTTACAACTCTTGACCTTAAAAGTGGATATAATAACATTTAGGATAAAAC
>NW_006761160.1:0-2770 GCF_000271605.1 Fomitiporia mediterranea MF3/22
AGATTGTTTGAATCCAGACACAGTTTTGTATAAAGAATTCAAAGACAGGCTTGAGAACATTGAAAAAGCAAATGAAGCTGTTGGAATTAAATGGTATACAGATACTAGAGATCAATTCTATCCTCAGAGTAACAAAGAAGACTATTGAAAAGATAGATGGAAGAAGAACAACCAGAGGAACTATAGGAATGACAATAAGAATTGACTAAAGGACAGGAATTATGATTATAATTGTAATAATTGTAACAGGCAGTACATACAGTCTAACAGTGTAAGTCCTAAAGAGAAAGACCAATCTAAGGACTACAAACCGAAGTACAAGGATACCAGGCAGAATAAGCAAGAGAACAGTAAGAAGACTTATTCTACAAGTGTAAAAAGGCATTCACAAGCTGAACTAGACAATATGAGAGCTAAAGGACAATGTTTTATCTGTAAACAGACTACACATTTAGCTAAAGATTGTCCTACACACAGTACTGTAAAGCTGAACAGTGTTTCCAATACAAATACATTGTCTAAGAGTGTTAATATTAATTATTCCACTCTAGATAAGTTAACCAATACTTTGGAAGATAATAATTACTTGGATTTGGATCTTATAGTAGACAATACAATGGATCCATCATCTTCTACGTTGCAAATACAATCTATGACTATTCAGATACATTATCCAGACAATAGTTATGAGTCTACAACTCAGAAGAATGAGAATTACAATTCATTAGCTGGTTACAATACTATTTTGCAAGTATTTAGTCTAGAACAATCAGATTTGAAGCCACAAACCTCTTCTGACACTTTGGAATTAAAGATTCCCCTTGTAAATGCTGAACTTAGAAAGAGAAATTAGAGGAGAATGAGATCAATCTACAGAAATGGCTATTTCTACAGTGAATACAATGATACAGTATGTTTTGGAATTACTAGATGTCTTATAGAAGGAATTCTGTACTGTTTTGACTGGAAATACAATAGGAGACTTCAGAATAAGTATCTACACAATCGATTCTATGTTTTCAGAAGTACAGATACACAGTTTACAATCATAGACAATTGGGAGAATGGAAATGAGTACACATTACCTGTTAAGATTGCTTTTCTGAACAGATTTGATGTCAGAGAATGGTATTCTCTACTCAGACAAGCTCAATATTCAGCCAAATACGTTTACAATCATCAGGAACTATTAGAGATAGAGGATATCTTTAATCCTGAATTGTTTGAGCCAATGTATTCAGTTGTGAGTATGGAAAATATCGACTTGTGTCCCATATCTGGAAATAGAGCATATATGTATGATTTACCTGTACAAATCTACACTATGACTACTAACTTCAACAATTTTAACACAATTGAGTGTACTACAGCTTATGCTAAGGACTTCAGGAGATCAATACCATGTCCTATCATAATTACAATCAAAATCAATAGAGAATTAGTGAGAGCATTAATTGATTCAGGATCATTAGTAGATTTCATGTCCACCAAGTTTGCAGATCAAATAGGCATTAGGAAACTTGTATTAGCCAAACCTCTACCTATACAATTGGCAGTACAAGGCTCTAGATTGAAAGTAAACTATTGTACCAATGCTAGAATACAATACAGAGAGATAAACACAATACAGTACTTTGATATCATGAATTTGAATAACTATAATATTATACTAGGAATGCTGTTCCTCTTCCAACACAGGATTTCTATTGGTTTCAATGAGTCCAGACTATGGATTGAAAGCACAATACCTCTACCAATAACAGGAGAACAAGTCACAGTTGTTTCATCAAAGGTTATTGATACTTATGATCAAGAAATTAACAAATGTAGACAAGAAATCAAGCAATATACTATGGATTTGTTCAAAGACACTTCAGAAACACCTCTACCACCTCTCAGAGCCATTAATCATAGTATACCACTCATAGATGAGGATAAGAAATACAAGTTCTGTAGGGCAACTTGTCCAGATCCTTTGAGAGAGTAATAGCAAAACAAGAGAAAGGACTATATTCAATCAGGAAGATGGAAAGTAGTTACAGGATCAAATGCAATGCTTATGCTACTACTTCAAAAGCCTAGAAAGACTAAGGAAGACCCTATACAATTGAGAACCGTCATTGATCTTAGAGAGTGCAACAAGAATACCAAGAAACTATCATCTCCTTTACCAGATATTGAATCAGTATTGAGGAGAGTAGCTTCTAAGAAGTATAAATTGCTCATTGATGACAAAGACATGTATGAACAGATTAGAATAATCTCTGAGCATGTAAACAAATCAATATTCAACACTCTGGATGGAACAATGGTTAGTGAAGTAATGCAATTAGGTGATTATAACAGTAGAGCCACCTATTAAGTATTAATGAACCACATTTTCCAACCTTACTTGGGTGACTGGATGGATATCTACCTAGATGACTTAGTAATTTATTCAGACACAATTGAGGATCATATGCAACATCTCAGAACTGTCATTGATATATTGTACAAGGAGAAATTCTACCTTAGTAAACATAAGATACAATTGTTCCAGAAAGAATTGAAGATACTAGGCCACATTATCAATGATCAAGGCATTAGAATAGACCCTCATAAAGTTGATTCTATTCAACAATGGAAAGTACCTACTAATAAAGATTTGTTACAAGGTTTCTTAGGATCAGTAGGGTATTTAGCACCCAATATACCTTAGTTACACATTTCTACAGGTATTTTATCAAAAATTGCAGGAGAAACTGTATTTTTCAGATGGACATTCACTGAA
>NW_006761161.1:0-2769 GCF_000271605.1 Fomitiporia mediterranea MF3/22
GACAATCTATCAAGCATTACTAGACTATAAAATACAACTACTCTTGGATACTAAGAAATATTTCAATCTAAACAATTCACACAGGTATTCTATTAAGTTAGAAGACTATACAACACATTAAAAGACAGAAATCAGTACATTGAACAAGGAAAAGTGTATATACATTAGGAATACAATGATACTACTTCAGAATAAGTATCAGGCATGGAAATATATTGACAGTAATAGAAAGACACAGAAATACACATACACAGTTGATTATATTTAGTACAGGAAGGTATTCAAAAGTAAAGAACTATGTAACGATTGCACTACCTGTGCATTTGCACAACATGTGTTGTAGGTACTTGTGGGTGTTTTCCTTTTTGTTCACTAGACTACCCTGTATCCTACTACACGTGTATACACATATATAAAGGGTTTTCAAGCTAAGGGTTAGGGGATTCTTTCTCCTTCTTGGTGCTCGATTACTAGGTTATCCTAGTCAGTAGTTGAGTGTGCTGGTAAAGAGAGAATCTTCACATAAGGCTAGTATACCTATCCTTACACATTTTTGACTGAACCCACCTTTCCATAAACCTGCTGGGCTTTGACGACCGGAACTGAGGGCTTGATCACCCTAATACATTCCTCACATTGCCCAGTACTCCTTTGAATTCAAAGAAATCAGTGAGTAGTTTGCAAATCTAAATTAGAGACACATATACTCTCACTATGGCTACTAAGATACTCAGAATGCTTGAGGGACACGAATGGATTGTTCCCCTCAATGCAGAGAGACCTCCTTGTCAATATTACAAGAGGCAAGCATCATTCAGAAGTGCTGAAGAGCAGCTTTCCCCAAATGTGGAGAGATTCAAAACAGTGCACACTACAGATTTCAAATTAACAGAGCATGTAGACAATGGACAACAAGATTATCTGTTGAGTACTGAACACAATGTGGCCACTGAGCCTCAGCAGACAATCCTAGAAGGGCCCCCAAGTCTGGAAGTTGCTATTAACATGCTAGAGAATAAGTCCTTGTCTGTTGTAGGCTGGAGGCAATCTGATGACCCTTTGCCAGGTGATAAGTCCTTGTCTACACTAGGCTGGAGGCACCCTGATGAACTATTACATACAAGTAATGTAGAACAAAGGCATGTACCTGTACTGGCACATATTGTTAGACTGATACACACTGTAGAGCAGACACTAGTGAGTACTTACCTTACTAGGCTCACAGAAGTAGATAATAGTGGTACAGAGAGTGTAAACGCTCAGGAAACTGGCATTAAGGATTCTGTCAGTAAGAACAAGGGTATCAGTAAAGGAACAACACTTTCCTTACAGCAGGAAACGTTCCAGAAGGCTAGAAAGACATTCAGAAACGTCCCTAGGCCAGAGACACTGAAAGCCATGAGTAGGCTAGCCAGTCCATTCAATCAAGGAATTGATATCAAGGAATTGAACAAGAGAACTCATAAGTACAATAGTATGCATCAGGAACATGAAGGAAACATCAATTTGGACACAATCAATCCATCCAAACTAACTGGAGACAAGTTAGCTAAATGGATGTATCAGAAAGTATGTTGTCAACACTCAGAAGCCACTAAAGGAATGTCCAAACAATTGGAAGATGCTCCACTGTTTGAAAGCACACGTCCTTAGAAGAAAGATCCAGGTAAACCTGTACCTAGCAATAAGAAAAGTGTAAGAGCAAATAAAGGAAAAGCTCCAGATATTTGTAATTATGGTCAGGTAGAACTAGACAGTTCCAGTAAAGCAGATTCTGATGTACAAAGAATGTATTTTCAGGAGATAGAGCACAGACGAAATGCAGAATCAGGACAATAGAATTTCAGAAATGAAGGCTACAGTAAGGCTCCCAGAACTCCTCAGGAATTACTGGTTTGTTTCAAGCAAGAAACGTATTGCCCTAAGATAGAAAATCAAGGCAAGGACACATACTACAGATACAACACCCTAGCAGGGCAAGGAAACACATTGCAGAATAAAATACCTGCATATATACACTATCATACTAATGTTCAAGGATTAATGCATACACCCAGTGTGAAACACAATATTAAAATGAACAGACTGAACCCAGACGTGAAACTTACAGTCCTGGATGCATCTGATGACAGTAAAGACGAATCAGAAACTGCAAAAGGCAAAGAGAGCAAGGAAAAGAATTTCTACTGTAGTTCTGTACCCCCTATCAAGCACAGTACTGATAGGAATAGCAAAGGCTACAGAAAAAGAACCACACAAGATACTGCTGAGCCACAAAGCTCGAATACACTGCAGACAAATAGATTCGCATCAGTGAGACCCTTAGACAACCTTGCAAGAAAGAGTTATGTGAATCGTGCAATACAGAGAGCAGAAATTGTAAAAAGACAGGATCCTGACCCAGATCCAGGCAATAACTCTTCAGATTCTTTGGATTCGAGCAGATACTCAAGTTCTGACAATAGCAATGATAGTGATGCATTATTCGAACCTACAGACATTGATTCAAGCGACTCTGAAGGTACTAAGAAGTGTAAAAAGCTTGCCAAGAGGAAATGGAACAAGGAACTTCTAAAATTGAAGATACAGATGCAGAGTACAAAACCTATTGTTCCTACAGTTTATTCAGGTGAACCTAACCTTCAAAGATACACCAAGTTTGTCATGGAAGTCAATCAGTACATGAAGCAATCAGGTTTACATTATTTCCCTAAAGAACAAGTGGGAGTACTACCTAATTTCATTAAAGGACAAGCTATGGACTTCTAT